>NC_068344.1:5475581-5775581 GCF_014633365.1 Diospyros lotus | reverse complement strand
GAGAAACACTTGTTAAATGTACCTATAATGGTGTTCAATTATTTGAAACAATTTCTGAAAAATCGGTTCATTGATGGCATTTGGATAAAGATCCTATTTCCTTTCTGCCTGATGTCATAGACTGAGGGTGTGATTGTAATTAGAGTCAACCAGTGGCATTGATGTAATAAAATAGTAAAGGAATAATTCAAATTCCTTTAGGCGCCAGGCGCACACATGGGCAGTCTTTAACTGCTGCGCCAACGTGTAACACCCTATAAATACCAGAAGGTCGAGGATGGGGAATTATGTGAGGATTATTCCACAGTTTCCTTTCCCTCTCATTTCTTAATTCTCCCTTCTCTAGTTCTATTCCTTACTTTCTCTCTATTCTCTCTCCTCAAACCTTTCTTGCCACAGTTCTTTTTTCCAAATTTACATAAGAACTCTTACTGTCAGATTAGTGCTTGACACCTGAAACTTTGGCATAAATTTAAGCCACAATGTTCTTATATAGATCAAATGAAAAAGAAAAAGAAAAAGAAAGGGGAAAAAGGTGATTTTTGTTTTTCCTAGTGTGGGAAAGCAATGTTTTAAAAACCAGACCAGACCAGTTTAACTAGGAACCGGTGGCCTATCCAGTCCGGTTTGCCTTAAAAAATTGGATGCCTTTCAACCCGATCAAAATGCGGTCGGACTGGTGAACCGAGTTGACCCTGATTTTTTCACTCCCATCACTCATTTTTAAATTTTTAATTATTAATTAATTCTTTAATAACATATATAACAATTATATATAAAATATTAGTTGTATATTAGTTAATAATAACATTTCTCATAATAATATATAGAATACTAGTATTTTAAATATATATTAGAATATATATTATTTAATTATAAAATATATATATGACATCATCTGATCGGACCACTCCAGTCCAACTGGTCAGACCAATTGACCTGTGACCCAGTTAATTGGCCAGTTCACTATCCGGTCTGGTTTTTAAAACATTGTGGAAAAGAATGAAAATTTGGCCACCTACTTCTAGTAGTCAACTATTGGTTCCCCTATTTGAGGCAAAATGCAAAGTTGTTTCCCTATCCTATGTTAGAATGATATTTTACTCAACTATGATCCTGTAGCTCACTGTTTCTTCAACTATTATCCTTTTGAAAACATTTTCAAACATATATAACCACAAAATTTACAATAAAACTTTGTGTTTGGATCATAGTTACCTAATACGCCCCTCCCCCCCAGGAACCACGTTCCAGTACGCGCGCACTGGAACGCGGTGCGTTTGTGTCTTGGAATGCTTGGGGACGCATCCCAGTTCCCCTGTAATGAAGACCCGGATCTTTGATGCCATTAATTTTGGCCTACACTCAGGCCCGCCATTAACCCTTCCTCAGACCCTCTCTCGCTCAAGCGCTCGCCGCCCACCCCTTCTGCCCTTCTCCTCTCTCGCTTCGCTCGTTGCTGGCTGCGGGCTGCCGTCTCTCGCTCTCACTCGCTTCAGCCTTCGTGCCTTCGTCGGACGACTCGGACCGTCGCTGAGGTCGCTGACTCGCTCGCCCTCCTCGGTCGCTCGCCTCGCTCAATCGCTCTTCCTTGCTGCCTCTCTCTAGCTCCGTCGCTCGCCTGCGCCGCCTCGCCCTTGCCCCCCTTGCCCTCGATCATCGCTCGCCCTCGCCGGCCGTCGGCTCTCCCCTCGGTCTCTTGCTTGCTGCCTCTCTGGCTCTCTCACTCCGTCGCATCAGCTGGTGGAGACTCCCAGTTGCATCAGCTGGTGGAGACAATAAAGCTTAGCCTCTCTCTAGTATTGTGATTTCATTTTTTGGCTAAAGCTGGGACTCCACATCTCATTCTATTTTTTTAAATTTTATAATTTTATAATTATTATATTAATATTTATTTATTTAATATTTTTATTATTATTAATATATTTAAAAAATTAAGTGACGAACCGGCGAATCGAAGAAACCAACCCCCCACGTACCACGTTTCGGGAAAAGTGGCGTACCACGTTCCCGTACCGCGTTCCGCGTACCGGACGTTCCACGAACCAGGTAACTATGGTTTGGATCATATTAGTTTTGTAAATCATTAAAACTTAAGGTCAATTGTCTTAGAACTGCAAGTTGGCTCAATAATCCTAACCAAGTTAGGGTTCGTGGCACAACATTCATAATGTCAATTGACAACTTTTAAAAGTCACATTGAGAATACAAATTTATGTAAAAGAACAATGTGGCAAAATTTTATGTTACATGCTTTTCTTAATGCAACCCTCTTGCGAGGGAATGATGAGGAAAAGTTGTAACACTAACTTCATATGGAAAAGTTTTTTGAGATAGCGGTGAATGAATTTAATTGATGTAGTTATGTTTCATCATGTGGTTGATATTGTGAATCCAACCTATACAACATGGAAACATGACTAACTTCATATCCTAGAACGATTGTACAAAATCCTGTTCAGGGCATTGATCTGACCTGATCATGCATTTCAATTGCAATTTTTAGATGATGAATGTATTTGATGTACTCATTACAACAGTCATGATATTATGATGAAGAACTATATCTCATGTTAATATGACTTAGATCCGACACCATTCTTTTAATATTATTATTTCATATGTTAGTATTAGTATATTAACTTAGCTGTGTTGTGATTACTCTTGACAGTCCAAACTGGCAGCTGTATTGGCATCTTTCATCATGCATAAACCTCGGCAGAGGTCATCTTTTACCATAACTGCACTAAAGACGGTATATACTTTCAGCCTAAAAAGCCAATTTTCCGGGTTTTTTTGTTGTTGTTTTTTGATAGTTTTAAATGTGAGAAAGTAAGCTAGAAATGATGTTGCCACACACTCCTAGTGGAACACTTCGCCTTTGATCTTTCTATTTATTTCAGAAGAGTAAATATATGTACAGTTAGTTTTGCTGGTGGATTATACTTCTCTTCTTTTTTCAGCTCGAAAGTATTAGAGCTTTGGAACAGTTCTTGATAAAGCACAAGAAGGATTATGTAGACCTGCATCGCACCACTGAACAGGAGAGAGATAGCATTGAGCATGAAGTAAGTTTTGGGAACGTAGCTCTTGTGGGTCTTTGTGTTATTTAGACAAGCCATCATTTGTTAATAAATGATTTTATATTGCAATTAACAACAATCTTGAAAATAAATCATGGTTTTAGTTTATTAATTTTTGTTGCAGGATACATGTAACTGGTTTCTAATATTAATCATTCACCTTGTCATTTGATATATTTTACTTGTTAAATTGTTTCTGGCCAAAAGAGTAAAAAATAGTGCAGTGGTAAAATAAAATGTTTTATCTGTGTTTTTCCCTTTGGAAATGATCATGAAAAGCTAAGATGGAGGTTTTGACATGGTCAGACGGTTACTCTGTCTTGTGTTCTGTTGTATATTTGGCATGAACGGCGTAATAGGGATTTTGAGGATATATAAAAAACAAAAAAAAACTTTTAGTCTTGTATTGCAGTGTAATAGTGGCTAAGGTGAGGCTGCTATGGCTCATTTGTGGGTTTGCCTGTTTTTGGCATTTTTTTATATTTACATAATTGTTGCTTATGGAATGAAAGAAAGAAAATCTTCATGCTTCTTTGTAGAATTGAGGAAGGATGGTTTTTGCACATTCAAAGCAGAAATTTATCTCGTAATTTTTCCACCATAGTTTAAAGCAGTTAAATGAAGGTTTCACAACACCCCCCCCCCCCCCCCCCCCCCAAGCACACACACAATATATATATATATATATATCATTCTAATATTGTAAGTCCTGCATCATTTTTCCACACTGTTCTTTTTTGCTAATCCCAATTTTTGCAGGTTGCAGTTTTTGTTAAGGTGTGCAAAGAACAAATAGATATTCTCAAAAATAGTATAAACAATGAAGAATCAAACTCAAGGGGATGGCTTGGCATAAAGGGTGACCATTCTAATGCGGATACTATTGCACACAAACATGGAGTGGTAAGATTACACGCATATCTTTATCCTCTCTAATCCATGGTTTATAGGGAGGAGGAGGAGGAGAAGAGAAACATGGCAGAAAAAAAGAGGGAAGAATTCAATCCATTCTTGAGTTTTGTTTGAGAGGGAAAGTGACACTAAGAAAGGCGCGATAAGTATGCAAGTTAGTTGTGTATTTGTACCTTGTGGATGAAAGATTTTGCTTGTTTTGTTGGGAGACTACTCTTTTTTAGATATTGTTTCCTTTTTTTTTTGGATTGAGTTTTTTATGGTATGGGTTATTTATATAAATATAGAGTTTTTACGGTATGTGTTCATATATGTATGGTTGGCTGATAGGGGTATTTTTCTATTTTGATTTAAAAAAGAAGATTATTAGGTTTTATCTTGTTCTGTTTTGACTTATTATAGTTGTTTAGCTAATAGAATTTTATTTGATTTAGGGATTAGATGGAGTTATATTTGATTTTTGTTAGCAAATGAGTTGATTTGTCCTGATATTATTTCCTTTTCTTGGTTATATTATTTCCTTTTCTTGGTTGATTGATTGTAAATTGTAATCTTTTATTTGATTGTAAATTGTAGATTAGAATCTTTTATTTTAAGCAGCTTCCTAATTTGTTTAAGGAAGATTGCTAAGTTAGAGAGTTGTCTAACTCATTTAGGCTAACTTAGGAAGGTATCCAACTTAGGAGATATCCTAAACTTGGCAACCTCTCTGTATATATGTTGTGTTCGGTTTTGCTATGTTGAAAAGATTGGAAGTTTTTCCTGGTCTTTTGACATGGTATCAGAGCCATAGGGTTTCGGTGATTGTTTGTAGCCGAGATACCTTGATCCATTTTTCCTTCCAACCATAGTATGGGCGACGTTGGAGAATCGGAAGGTACGACCGAAGTCACAGCCATAGGTGCTGTTACGGGGGAATCCAGCCATGGGATAAGTACTGGAGGAGAGCTTCCGATTATTCAAGCGGCTTATAGGTTGAGCGGAAAAAATTATCTCAAGTGGTCTCAATTAATCAAGACCTTCTTGAAAGGCAAGGGAAAATTGAGCCACTTGGAGGGAATCGGGCCTTAAAAGGAGGATCCCACGTACGCTGCATGGGATGAAGAAGACTCATTAGTCATGTCATGGCTTTGGAATGCTATGAATCCAGAGATTAGCGATACCGTAATGTTTCTAACTACGGCTAAGGAGATATGGGATGCTATGAGGGCTACCTACTCCAAAATCAATGATGCTGCACAGATTTATGAAATCAGAACAAAAGTGGCAGCAACAAAACAAGGCAATCGATCTGTTACTGAGTACTCTAATCTGTTGCAGATTTTGTGGTAAGAATTGGATCACTATCAGTGCATCCAGATGAAGTGCAGCGAGGATGCAGTCATTCAAAAGAGATTTGTGGAGAAAGAATGGATCTATGACTTCTTAGCTGGGCTAAACTTGGAGTATGATGCTGTTAGGATCCAAATCCTAGGTAAATCTGACCTACCTTCTTTAAATGAAGTTATTGCTATTATTCGAGGGGAAGAAGGTAGGAGAGGAGTGATGTTAGAGAATCCACAGTTAGAGGGATCAGCATTACTCACTATAAAGGGGGCTGGTCGTGGAAGGTGGATTAAAGAAGATAGAAGACAGGTGGATTCAAATGGAAGTACCACAGATAGAGATAATTTGTGGTGCACTTTTTGCAAAAAACCGAGGCACACAGTTGATAAATGCTGGAAGCTCCATGGAAAACTAGTTAAAGGAGGACAACATCCACAATCTAAGCCTAATGGGCAGTCATATATGGCTAACAGTTAGCTGGGATCGGGAGAGATCAATGGCCGACAACAAGTGGAAGGCGAAGGCATTGAACAAGCTGAGTTTATGGGGCTGAAACAAGAAGAAATTGAGAAGTTGAGGACCCTATTAGGCTCACTTGAGAAGGAACTAGGAGCAAGTTCTTCAAATCTTGCTCTCACAGGTATTACTCTCAATTCTTCCAACTTAAAAGTTTCAGATTTAAGTTTTAAACCAGATTGGGTTCTTGACACTGGTGCCACCGACCATATGATCTATTCCTCCCAAAAATTCCTATCCTATAAGCCTTGTCCAAGCACCAAAAAGATTGTTTTGGCTGATGGATCCCTAACTACTGTTGCTGGAATAGGGGACATCAGTGTGAACAATCATTTGATCCTAAGAGATGTTCTTCATGTTCCTAAACTTTACACCAACCTCATCTCTATTAAAAAACTGACTCAAGATGCTAATTGCCTTGCTATCTTCTCTCAAACCTCTTGTGAATTTCAGGAAAGGAACTCGAGGAAGATGATTGGGCATGCTAAGGTGAAAGAGGGGCTATACTATCTTGAAGGATTTAGTAAACTGAAATATGTTCCTCCTATGTCTTTTTTAGCTAAATCCAATAAGGATACCCTATGGCTTCATCATTTTCGCTTAGGGCATCCATCATTTGTGGTTCTTCAATCTATGTATCCCTCTTTGTTCAAGGGATTAGATAGTAGGGAATTTCAATGTGATATTTGTCAATTTGCTAAGCATAAAAGAGCTTCATTTCCTCTTAATAATACTCGAAGTGTTCTTCCTTTCAATTTAATTTATAGTGACATATGGGGTCCTTCTCCTATCCCTAACATTTCGGGTGCAAGGTGGTTTGTGTTATTTGTTGATGATTGTACCCGTGTAATGTGGTTATACCTTCTTAAAAACAAATCAGATGTTTGTTCTATTTTTCAAAATTTCTACACCATGATTAAAAACCAATTTGGTGTTGAAATTAAAAGAGTGAGAACTGACAATGCCAAGGATTTTTTCAATCAAACTCTCTCCCATTTCTTTCAAGAGAGAGGTGTGATCCATAAATCATCATATGTTTATACTCCTCAGCAAAATGGGCTAGCTGAGAGGAAGAATGGTCACTTATTAATCGTTACAAGAGCATTGTTGTTTCATAATAATGTGCCTAAACACTATTGGGGAGAGGCTGTTCTAACTGCAGCTTATCTTATCAATAGGCTTCCTTCAAGAAACCTTGGTCTCAAAAGTCCAATTTAGCTTCTTACTCAAGGATTTCCAAACTTTGTTCCCACAGATTTGTGTCCTAAAGTGTTTGGCAGCTTAGTTTTTATTCATAACCATTCTCCTCATAGGGGAAAATTGGATCCTAGGGCCTTCAAATGTGTCTTTGTTGGCTATTCTCCTACTCAAAAGGGTTATAAATGTTTCCATCCTCCATCCAAAAAATTCTTTGTCTCAGCTGATGTTAAATTTGTGGAAGATCAGTCATATTTCCAGAATTTCTACACTCATGGGGAGACTGATTTCTTAGGTGGAAATGCAAAGGAGTTATATCTTCCTACTCTTCCATGTTCCTCTTCGACTTGTCCTAGATGTTCCTCCACTCTTTCAGCTTGTCCTAATCCTCAGGATTGTGCTAATACTGATGTAAGAGAAACTATTCAGTCACATCCTAAACCACTGAAAGTGTATACAAGAAAAAGAGCCCCAGAACTTCCATCTAAGCATGCTGAATTATCTAACTTAAGTGCTGATCAGTGCAGTCCAACATCTGACTCCCACCAGAATTCTATTCCATCTTCTCCTGAAGCTAAACCTACTTCACCAGCATCTCTTCCAGTTGACCATCAGCCATCTACACTCAATTTAGATGATCTAGATGTCCCAATTGCCCTAAGGAAGGGAACCCAAGCCTGCACCCAGCATCCATTACACTTGTTTCTCAGTTATTCTAATCTGTCCCCAGTTTACAAGGCCTTCTTAACCAATGTCTCTTCCATACCAATTCCAAAAAACCTATCTGAAGCTTTAAGCAGTGAGAATTGGAAGGAAGCCATGAGAGTTGAGATGAATGCTCTTGAAAAGAACCATACTTGGAATCTAGTAGAACTTCCTAAAGGCAAGAAACCAGTGGGATGTAGATGGGTTTTCACTGTCAAATACAAATCAGATGGCTCTCTAGAAAGGTACAAAGCTAGGCTGGTGGCCAAAGGTTATACCCAAACATATGGCGTGGATTATCTTGAAACATTTGCTCCGGTGGCCAAAATGAACACTGTTCGGGTTCTATTATCATTGGCAGCCACTTTAAACTGGCCTTTGTATCAATATGATGTTAAAAATGCATTTTTACATGGTGACTTAGAGGAAGAGATTTATATGGAGGTTCCTCCTGGATTTGGGTTTCCTAATCAAGGAAAAAACTTAGCATGCCGCTTGAACAAAGCTTTCTATGGATTGAAACAGTCACCAAGAGCTTGGTTTGGGAGATTTGCCAAAGTAATGTTGGGTTTGGGCTATAAGCAAAGTCAAGGGGATCACACATTGTTTATCCACCACTCTCCAACTGGTAAACTAACTGCTTTGCTAGTGTATGTGGATGATATAATTGTGACAAGTGATGATCAAGATGGAATTGTAGCCTTGAAGGAGTGTTTGACTCAGGAATTTGAAATAAAGGAGCTTGGGAACCTAAAGTATTTTTTGGGCATTGAAGTGGCTAGGTCTAAGAAAGGTATTTTCATTTCTCAACATAAATATGTGTTAGATCTCTTGCAAGAAACCGGTATGCTAGGCTGCAGGGTTCTTGATACTCCAATTGAGCAAAATCATCAAATTGGTGAAGACATGGAGGGAGGTGCTGTTGATAAAGAGTCTTACCAACGGTTAGTAGGAAGGCTAATCTATCTCTCTCATACTCGGCCGGATATTGCATATGCTGTGGGAGTAGTAAGTCAATTTATGCATAGTCCAAAGGAGGGTCATCTTAAAGTTGTGCATTGTATTCTTCATTACCTTAAGAGTGCTCCTGGTAAAGGTATTTTATTTAAGACGGGTGGCCCTATGTCTTTGGAAGCCTATACGGATGCCGACTATGCTGGTTCCCTTGTTGATAGGCGGTCCACCTCCGGTTATTGCACATTTCTAGGTGGCAATCTTGTTACTTGGCGTAGTAAGAAACAAAATGTGGTGGCAAGGTCTAGTGCTGAAGCTGAGTTTCGATCTATGGCATTGGGAATTTGTGAGTTATTATGGCTCAAGATTATTTTAGATGACTTACGGATTCGGTGGACAGCTCCTATGAGATTATATTGTGACAACAAATCGGCCATTAACATTGCTCACAACTCGGTTCAACATGATAGGACTAAACATGTTGAGGTGGATCGACACTTCATTAAAGAGAAGCTTGACAATGGCTTAATTTGTACTCCTTTCATTGCTACTGGTGGACAGCTTGCTGATGTCTTTACCAAAGGCTTATCGGGTGGTGTTTTTCACAAGATCCTCAGCAAGATGGGAATGTATGACATACACTCTCCATCTTGAGGGAGAGGGTTAGCAAATGAGTTGATTTGTCCTGATATTATTTCCTTTTCTTGGTTATATTATTTCCTTTTCTTGGTTGATTGATTGTAAATTGTAATCTTTTATTTGATTGTAAATTGTAGATTAGAATCTTTTATTTTAAGCAGCTTCCTAATTTGTTTAAGGAAGATTGCTAAGTTAGAGAGTTGCCTAACTCATTTAGGCTAACTTAGGAAGGTATCCAACTTGGGAGATATCCTAAACTTGGCAACCTCTCTGTATATATGTTGTGTTCGGTTTTGCTATGTTGAAAAGATTGGAAGTTTTTCCTGGTCTTTTGACAATTTTAAAGATTATAATCATATTTTGATCAGTTGTTATCTTTAGATAAGTTATATTTTAATTGCCTATAAATAGTCAACATAATATAACCTTTTATTCTGCTTTAGATGATTGAATAATATGGTTTCCCCTTTCTTGAGTTTCTCTGTCTCTCTCTCTCTGTTCTCTTCTTCCTGCTTCTTCTTCTTCTTCTTAATCTATCCTGTTTCTTCCCTACTTTCTGCAATGGCCGCACAACAACATTCCTTCATCAACTGCCATGCAGAGTCCATGAAAGCCACCATCACCATAGCAATGGCTAAGAATCACAATCGTCATCACTAAGCCATCAAGCCATGGAAACACAAGTTTATCTTACTTCAAGTAAGTTGATGATGACAACAATACTCAACTACTAATGGCACAAGTCTAGATTCAACTCAAGGACTAGTTTTTCTCCCAACCAGGGAGAATGACAGCGATACTTTTCTATTTTGATTTTAAAAATAAGATTTAGATTAGGTTTTATCTTGTTCTATTTTGATTTATCATAGTTATTTAGATAATAGAATTTTATTTGATTTAGGGATTAGATAGAGTTATATTTGCTTTTAAAGATTATAATCGTATTTTGATTAGTTGTTATCTTTAGATAGGTTATTATTTAATTGCCTATAAATAGGCAACATTATGTAACCTTTTATTCAGCTTTGGATGATTGGATAAATGATTTCCCTTTCTTGAGTCTCTCTCCCTCAGTCTCTCTGCGTCTTCTTCTTCTTAATCTCTTCTGTTTCAACCCTACTTTCTGCAATTCTCTCTCTCTATCTCTGCTTTTCCTTCTTCTTGCTTCTTCTTCTTGGCTTCTTCTCTTATCTGGCTTCTTCTTCTTAATCTCTTATCTTCCTATAGTCCCACATCATTGGCCCTCCTTTTGGCCTTCATTAAGGGTGTAAAAAATGGAATTTTCATTGTTCCTAACTTTTTTTTTTTAAATGTCCTTGAAATGTAAACAAACAAATGAAAGAGAGGAATTTTGAAGTTTTTCCCTTTTCCCTTATTAAAAGCAGCATAAATGGAATTTGAAAAGCCATCAAGTCTCTGCATTTTCCATTTTACTCAATGTGAGACAGTACATCAATTTCGTAACCTAACAGAGAGAATGCGTATATTCCAGCTAAATTTGTTATAGATCAACCCCCAGTTCTGTTGCTTGATTAACTTTGATTTATTTAATTGATGATTTATTATTTCTAATTTGGAGACTGTTGGTTTGGATAGACCACAACTTTAAGAAATCCTGTTTGGATTAGGATGAGAAAACCATAAAATGCCTTTTTGAACCAAACCTTTTATGTTTGCCCTTGATTATGTTGTCCAAGGAAGTAGTTATCCTGATTATTTTTGTACCACACTTTGCCTGTAACTTGCCCTGGTCAGGTTTGGTTTGCTGAACTGTGCCAAAATGCTGTCGAGATAACTTACCCATTATGTCCTCAATGATAATCCTCAAAGGGCAGTGTCAAAAGTTCATTGCTATAAGGATCTGACAGTGGTAGGGGAGAAAAAGGAATGGGATACTGGGCTTGGTCTGGCATTATTTCCACATTTAAGCTACAGTGCATACAAAATTAATTGGATTTTTTTAAAAACAATTATAAGGATAATGAGATATCACAAGCTTGGAACAAGTGAAGACTGCAAACTTTAATCTGCGAACTTGCTAACTAAATGCATGTGAATTAGACTTGTTCACACATCTGCAGAATTTCATTTTACTATACGGTGATATTTGTGAATAATTCTTTTGTTCCCTGAGTCTAATTTTCAGGTGTTGATATTAAGTGAAAAGCTTCATTCAGTTACATCTCAGTTTGATCAGCTCAGAGCCATACGCTTCCAAGAAACCATCAACCGAGCAACGCCAAGGAGAAAACTGAAACGGACTCCTGCATCTCATTCTGTGAACAACCATGATTCTAACAATATTGAGCTTAAGCAAACTGACAACCAAGAGCTCAGGGAACCTGCTGAGGTTCAAACTGACCCAATTAGAGTCCAGCAGCAATTTTTGGATGATGAAACACGTGCCCTTCAGGTAGTTAACAGCACATTGGTTGGCTGAAAAGTTCTCTTCCAGTTTATGCATCTGGTTCAACAAGTGATAAATTATTGTTAATGGGATCCTAATAAACCAAAGCCACTCCTTGTTGCCTTTATACAGGTGGAGTTGACTAGTCTTCTAGATGCTGCTCAAGAAACTGAAACCAAGATGGTGGAAATGTCTGCATTGAATCATCTCATGTCAACGCATGTTCTGCAACAAGCTCAACAGATAGAGCTTTTGTATGAGCAGGTCAGTCTGCTAGTGTGTGTTAGCTTCTGCATACATTTCATCTCTCTCTTTCTGGAACAAGTACGGATGTCCAGGATTGATTTATTTTGCAACTCCACTCCACCACATCTTGTCTCAACTATTGCAGTTAGCGACCTAGTATTGCCTATCTGAACAATATACTTCTTAGCTGCCTTTGCCAAAGCTACGGGGTGGAGCCTAGATCCTCTATCATGTGTCTTGAACAACCAAAAACAAGTAAGGGAATTGTTAAAAGTCTACAGTAAACAAAAAAGAAAAAGGAAAACGAGAAACAACTATTGTCAACTTTCTTTAGCCAATGATTGTAATAAGCTAAATTATGCCCGGCAAGAAGTGGTTGATCAGTAACATACAAGTTCAAGTGAAATCAGGGACGATCACTATTTTATTTTCCTACATCACCTGCCTCGGTGTACACTGAATGTTTTCTGGGCTCTTATAGAAAATATATTGAGCAAATCCTTTTGTTCTTCCTTTCACTATTGCATTACCATTGTACTCAATATCGTCAATTGTTTTTAGACGAGTATCAAGCACTTGATCCAGGATGAACGTATTCCAAGTTTATGAATTTGCATGACTTAAACTGAAGGCAAACACACATGTTTAGGACAGCACATTGCCTGCACATTCTAATAAGCAGGTGAAAGCATGAATTTTTCTTCTCAGAGTCATTAATGGTGAGAGTTAAATGCAATGTCAACTATATTTTCAAGTCTACACTGTCACTTTATTAGAGGGCAAGCCTTGGTAACAATAGTAAGGCTGCTCTTACTGTGACTAGAATGTCATGGTTCAAAATTGTGAAAACAATCTCTTTGCAAAGTAACGTAGCGTTATGTACCAAAAACGATCCTCCCAACTGGGTTACCCCTTTTCATTTCCACTTGTTAAATTTACCCTTGATTCATATATTCTTCCTAACACCGCTCATGTCAACAGGCGATTGAAGCCACCAAGAATGTGGAACTTGGAAATAACGAGCTGGCGCAGGCCATCCGACGGAATAGCGGTAGCAGGACTTTCCTCTTGCTTTTTCTATTTGTACTTACGTTCTCAATCCTTTTCCTTGATTGGTACAACTAGATGGAGGCAATGTAAAGAATAACTAGGCCCATTGGGCGAATGAGTGAGTGTTCAAGTTCTCCGGCCAGAAACTGCAGCATGGGAATGCTTGTAGATTCTTCATTTGTTGAATTTTAATCACTGTACTGTACAGTGTACAGATCTTGCCATAATTTTAAAGGTTTCGTAAGATCCAGAAAAGTTATAGACCACAAGCCAGCCAGCCAGCCAGCTTCTCTGATTGTATCTGGGAAGAAACTCAACAGTAGATTGTTGGTTTCCAATGGGAATTTGAAGTTGAAGATGTTCAATGGAAGTAGATTTTCAACTTTTTGTTGGGTTTCATTCCTCTTTGCTTTGTTATATCCGTGACAACTTTTTGGGATATTATTTAGGTTGTAATACAATATGAAATAAAAATGGGAAAATGATGTCTTTCAAATTCAAAAAAGTAGAAAACAGAAATGTGGAAAAAATGAGTAAATAAAAAAATATAGAGGTTTTTTTATAAATATAATTTTTAACGTATAAAATTATAAAAAAATAATTATTTATTTTAAAAATAAATATAAATTTCATAAATATTTAAACAACTTTAGAAAAAAAATTAAAACTTTTGAGTCCGTGAACGGATTTAAAAGTGTCTTTGATATTTTTTTAATATTAAATAATTATTTTAAAATTATAAAAATAACTTAAAAATAAAAACGTTTTGAAAATATTGAAATAATTTTTTAGAAACGTTTTTGTGCTAAGATGTTACGGTAAAGTGAAAATATTAATGTAAATATGATATCATAATTTAATAATAATATATCTTATATTAACATCTTGAATGGTTAAAGATAAATTTTTTTAAATTTATAAAAAATCTTCAATTATCATCTATTAAGAATTTGAATAAGTAACAATTTGCTACTACATTTTTTTTATCTTTATGTTTGGTTTTATTGCATATTATTTTATTTTATATCTCACTTCTCTTCCAATAAGAGGGTAAATATTTTTAACAAAAATAAAATGTAAATAAACAATAAATTTAAAATTCCCAAAAATACTGATTAAGTTTAAATATATATATATATATATATATTGGTTTGAAAAGTTTTTCAATTTCATTTTCCGAGGAAAATTTATGCTAAATATGGAAGCGGACACGGTTGCCTTTTCTCGGTTTTGAAGCTTAACCCGGTTAAGGAAAACTCACCGCCAGTTGCAGAGAGGCATCGAGTCCGACGATAGCGATCATTGGCCAGGGAAGGGAGAAAGATGAGCGAAGAAAGCGGGAAGAGCCGAGGCGTTGCCGTCGCAGTCGGCGGTGAGCTGCCGCCCTCGCAGTACTACTATGGCACGTTTCAGGGTGTTGCGAACTACCAACACGTGCCGCCGCCGCCGCCTCCTCAGTTGGTCGTCGGTTTCCCTCCGCCCGCCCCTTCGCCCGGCGCCTCTGCAAATCCTCCTTATTATTATTTCGGATACCAAACTGTTCCAGGTACTTATCGTCTCTCTCTCTCTCTCTCTCTCTCTCTCTCGTATATTTAGGTGTGTTCCCTCGCTTATATATTAATATGTTCGGATGCACGGATTAATTAGATTTTGCTTTGATGATGATTCTCGGTGTTGTATTCGTGGGATCGATCAATTATGGAGGTTTCGGATCGTTTTTATTTAACTGTTGGTATTTTCGGAGGCTCCATATCAATTATTTCGCTTAATTTATATAAAAAAAGGGACGCTTGGATACATTTTGTTGATGATTCTTCACTCTGATGGAGGATTTCGATCAAGCTTGATGCTCAACTTGTTTGATTTCGGTTTTGGGACATTACTACCTGAAGGTGGATTTTGTTTATATCCACGTTAAGAAGACCGTGGAATTGAAATGAGGCATATGCAGGTGTACGGTGTACCTCAAGAAGATTTATCTGCCAGCATCAATATCTATATGTGACCATAAAACTGAAATGAGCTATATGCATGTGTATGTATTTAAGCTGGCAACAGGAGTTCTACTGGGGAAGGGAAATTAGTGTGTCTCAAAGCAGGGGGAGGAGATTTGGTGCTTGGTCTACTATTTTTTACTTGGACCTTGGCATTTGTCTGGGAGAGTGCTAGGATCGAATGGAAGGGTAAAGAGTGGAATCAAACGTAAATTTTTTTTGTCCTCATTTGGAAGACAAAAAAAAAAAAAGGTTTTCCTTCATTTCCTTCTGATCATTTCTTCCCCATTCAGGGAGAGAAAAAATAGTGCTTTTGATGGAATCATGGAAATTGATGGAAAGTGTTTCAACCCTTTTACAGTTTATTCCATTACTATTGTCTCTCCCAAACAAAGAGAATCCTCTTCCACCTACTTCCATTCCATCCTCCTCTTCCCTGTCAGTAAGTCGCCTACATGCCTAATAAGTAAGACAAGGCTTGGAATTTGCTCTTCTCTGTTTCTGCTGCAAATGGGTTATGCCATCTCCAGTAATGAACTTATATGGCTAGTGCAATTCCCAATGCCAAAGCAGTAGGTGAGGTGAGCCTAGAGGTCTCCCCCGTATAGAATGAATTACTTAAGCTATGATGTGATTCATAATTGAAATCCTTGAAGGGGATCATTTTCTTTTCTAGTTTTACTTGTTTGAAGGATTGCTCTTCATGTACATCCTATTTTACTGATTTCCTGGACGAAGGTGTATGCCACCAAAATGGTAAAAGAAGATATGATTTGTGAATAATAGTGTCTTATTGATAGTCTATCGGCATTATGTAAAATTTGAAAGATTTCACTTTCATGTTTTACTGTGAGGTACAGAAAAAACATGATGTAGGGTTAGGATGAGATTGAAAATTTTGTAGGATTGGTTGGTGTTAGTGAAAGATATCTTCGTAAATTGAAGGAAGGCAGTTGGCTTATAAACATTTTATGATGACCATTTGTACCATGCATTCACTTTGAAAAATACAAGGACATAGGTTGAAATTGATTTGGTTTTATGTGTGTATATATGTATGGATGTATGTTGTTTTATGTATAGTGTTTTCTGCCTCTATATTATTTATATTGTTTTTGTTTTGCTTTAGGTTATGCTGCTGCTGATATGGGATTCATGAGAGAGCATCGCCTTCCTTGCTGTGGTATTGGTATCGGCTGGTTATTGTAAGTTCAAATGATTAAGAGCAAACTGAGCATTCTCTAAGCCCAGCACTTCTGTTTATACAGGAGCATAGGCTTTGTCTGAAGCAGTGATAATAGATAGCCCTGTTGTGGTCCATCTTACAAGTAGAAATGCTTCAAAAAATTATATAGTAACCATACATATTAAACATGATTCAGTAATGGTGAGCATTGGATCTGCTCCCAACCAGAATGTCAGATTATGAATAAAGCATATATTCTTGATTAGAGTACTAGTACTCATGCCCAATTATCCTTTCTTCCCTCCAGTCCTCTCTCCCTTCCCCCTTTCTATTTGTTTCCTTCCTTTTCCTCCATGTATCTTTCCTTTCTTTGATCGTCAGTGGTTAACTGTGGTTGACAAAGCCTTTGTACCATGTAAGACACTGTGAAGTGGAAAAATGCCTGAAGATTCTGTTGCATGCCTATTGTCACATTCCACATTGATTGGAGATGGAGAGCCACTTGGGAATACAAGATCTTGGGTCAGCCATACATGATAGCAATTGTTTTAGGATGTGATCCTATGACACAATTCTATCAGAGTGGAACTTAAATGTGTCATTTTTCTACCATCATTGTGGCCCCATTGGAGACACCAGATTCTTATCTCCTTCACACTGCCTCTGTTACATCCCTTTCTGTCTCCATAGTGGCCTCTAGTTGGATTTTCCTCCCTAAGAAATAAGAAAGAAATAGATGAAGTTGCCTTTTGGGACTTTCCTTTCTAACCGAAATTGCTCTTTCTATTGATGGATAGAGCGAGGCAAGAGTTTCATGAAGAAGGTGGACAAGCTGACTATGTTCAGGCTAGGGTAGGACCTTCCACAACCTAAGAAAGTGTGAGCTATCTTAACAAGAGTGTCACATGTTTGGCCTGAGAGAATGTCAAGTCCTACATCAGTTGGAGATGGGATGCCACATGGGTGGCATATAATGTCTTGGGTCAGCCACATTTACAGCATTTGCTTTTCAAATGTGAGCCTGTGACACTTACGGTTCAAAATGATTGCCATGTGACATTGTAAGGATGTACAGGATAATGTGAAAGCAAATGGAGGACTGGAGTAGCTATCCTTTAGTTATTTTTCCTTCATCGAATTATTTTTATGTTGGCCAGCCCATTCAATTTATGTAAATCCAAATTATGGCTATCTTTGCTAGATGGCTTATAAATTTACTTGGCTGGACCATCCTTTGATTACCAGCTTAGTTTTGAATTATATATGCTCTGTGCAGAAACATAAAATCTTTCTTATTTTTTAATATGCTGTACAGAGACCATATTTATACACAAAGGTCTACCTAATTAAGGAGATTCCACCTCTCTATCAATTTCTAAAAATCTGGGATTCCTAAGAATCAAAAAGTCAACCGATCTAAATAGTAAATATACAATCTCCTAGCTGTACATAGCTATTCTATAAATAAAAAATAAATTTACATATCTACAACATGCTCATTTTGTAACACCCTGACCTGAGGATAATTCCTTTAAATGCACTTCATTTAATTTCCATTTAGCCTAACTAAAGTCAACTTCACTCACCCAAGGTTCATTCAAATTTGATAAGCTTAGCAATTATTTCTAGCAATACTCTTCCAAGCCCTTGGCCTCACTTGGGTTTTGTTTAGGTTCAGTGTTAAATCTCATAATCTCTAGTGGGCTTCTGTCAGGAACCTAATATTTGTATAAAGGTTTCTTGGTACTTTTGGCATGGTAGTTATATTGCACTGTAGCTGGCTGTTCAAGGTTGTACCTTTGTATTGGCAGCCTACTAAATCGCCTAAGGATTGGTATAAAAACCTAATCCAGCTGAATGAAAGGATATCGAAGTATATTTCTAAGAATACTCTGTTTTCTCTCTCTTGATCTTGTTTCCTCTCTCACCTAATTCTGTTTTCCCTCTCCTCCGATTCTTTCTCACATTTCTTCCTAAGTTCTGCCCTAATTCTCTTAGTTAGCAGCTGTCACGACCCTAGGGGGTATTAACCAACCAAGAATATGATCCACATACACCAAAATGAACAAAACATACTTGGAGGTCCTTTTAATGAACATAGAAGCATCAGAAACAGCCCTAGCAAAACCCCAATCCTGCAAGGCAGATCTTAGTTTTGTGTACCAAGCTCGAGGAGCTTGTTTAAGACCATAAAGAGACTTTTTCAGTCTATAAACATGAAAAGGAAACTAAGAATTCACAAAGCCTTTAGGTTGTGACATAAAAAGCTCTTTAGTTAGGTCACCATTAAGAAAGGCGTTATTAACATTTGCTTGTTGGATATCCCAGCCAAAGGTAACTAATAACCAAGGAGAACAACTCTCGAATAGCAGGGGCCTTGATGACAGGGCTAAATGTTTCAGCATAGTCAATCCTAGGGAGTTTGAAGGAAACACCTAGCCACTATTCAGGCTTTATGCTTGAGAACTGACCCATCAAAGTTATACTTGACTCTAAACACCCATTTGCAGCCAATAAGGTTCATATCAAGAGAGAAGGGAACAAGTTCCCATGTATGATTATGCTACAATGCAGAAAACTCCTCTTCCATAGCTCTAACCCAATGAGAATCTAAGAGAGCCTCATGAATTCAATTAGGTTCTAGGTTACTCATGAGGAGAGGTGACAAGCTGCTTAGATTTAGATCTGGTGACCATAGGATGAATAGAAGGAGTTGGAGTAGCTTTATGTTTGGGTAACTGAGGTTGAACTGACTGTTGATCAGGATTAGTGGCCAAGTGATAAGTAGAAGAGGAAGGACCAGCGGAAACAGAAGTAGATCAGGTAGGAATAGAGGGCTGTGCTACTCGAGAAGAAGAAGAACTAGAAGATAAGGAAGGAACAGAATGCAGGAATTTAGTAGAAGAACTATCGGAAGCTGGCTTGAAGTGAGAAAAAGAGCAAGGAGTTGTCGAAAACAAAATAGGAAAGGGGTACTCATCTAGATTAAATTGCACATGTCTAGAAACATAGACTACCTCCTAGCTTGAACATGGCTATAACTAAGAAACACACTTTGTAGAATGAAAATCAAATTTATGCTTGTTATAGGATCTAAGATGAGGAAAACAAGCACATCCAAAAAGCTGAAGTTGCAGATAGTTAGGTTGTTTGTGGTAAAGGAGTTCAAAAGGAGAATGAAACTTGAGAGGTGAGGCTGGTAACAAATTTATGGTGTAGACAACAGTTTGAAATGTGTTTACCCAAAATTTCAAGGGCATATGTGCATGAGCTAATAATGTAAGACCCATCTCAGCCATATGTTAATGTTTTCCTTTAGCTACATCATTTTTTTGGTGTGTATGAGGATATGTAAACCGAGGCTGAATGCCATAGGTATGAAGATAAGGTAAAAAGACTTTAAACTCTCCACCATTATCAGTTTGGAAAGTCTTAAGTTTGGATTGGTACTGTAATTCAACAAATTTATAGAACATTTTAAAAATGGCCAAGGCATCAGATTTTAGTTTCAAGGGATATAGCCATACATACCTAGTGTAAGCATCAACAAAAATGATATAATATCGATACCCTTCAGTAGAAGCAATAGGAGAGGGACCCCACAAATCAGAATAAACCAATTCTAAAGGATTTTTTGCTGTAATTTGTCAATTAGCAAAAAGAAGTTGATGTAATTTCCCAACTTTACAAGAATCACAAAAGGAAAGATTAGAATTTGAACAAGGAATGTTGATTTTAGTCAAGATGAACTGCAATACATGAAAACAAGGATGCCCTAATTTGGCATGCCATTGTTGACATACATTGTTAATGTAGGCTACATTGACACTAGGAGACAAATTAGGAGAGAATAGACTCTGACTTTTACATTTATTCAAACAAGTAGAAACATTAGCAGCAAAGGTTTTGGGCTTGACAGAGGGAACAACCTTGGATACAACATAACCAAATGTTGTAGCCAACTGATAGAGTCCATCTTTAAGAAGTCCTCAAAGTAGCACCAGCCCTGAATTCTTGTCCTTAACCAAACAAGAATCAGAATGAAACTCAGCAACAACATTATTATCTCTAGTAAATTGAGAAACACTAATAAGATTCTTCTTCATATGAGGAACATGAAGAACATTAGGTAAAGAAATGATGGAAGTAGGAGTTGTTTGGAGTATATAACTGGCTAAGACCAACATTAGAAATAGGAAGTCTCTTATCATTACTAACAACAACTTTATCAACACCGTTGTATGGAAAGTGAAGAGATAGGTTGTTAAGACTGGATGTAATGTGGTTTGTGGCTCCAGAATCGACAAACCAGGAAGGTGAGGAGGATTGAGACTGTCTCTGAAGGCTGAGGCAAATAGCCATAGTGAGCCCCTGCTACAGACCCTACGCCACTCAAGAAGACTTCATTAGACTCATTGGGAACAACTAAATAAGCATGCGGATCTGACTGTATCATTTTACCACCTTTGCCAAAATTTTGATTTGGAGTTCTTTGAAAATTTCTATCAAATCTATGGCAACATTTGCCCACAAAATGACTAGGTTTACCATAGTTTAAAGAATTTTAAATCAGATGAAACCTAGACATGCCAAATGGGTTGGGCCAACCTAGCCTGGACCCATCTTTTAGCCCTTGTCCAACAAGTTGAGCTGAGTTGGCTCTTTAGTGGAATAGGTCGAGCTGGGGACTCAGCCCATGAACTTGACTTGCCCAAATTGGGCCAAGTCGAGCTGGGTCGGGCTGTTGGGCTCTCGAGCCAAGCTGGGACCAGCTTCGCGAGCCTTAATGGGCTGAGCCCTGCAGAAGCCCATTGGGCCGGCTCATTCTTAAAACAAGTTGAAAATAATTCTTAAAAAATATGTTTATTTAATTAATATCTAATTCTAAGAAATAAAAATATTTATAAAAATGCAAATTCCACTTGTAAAATAAAAATTTAGAACATAGAAGTTAAAAGTTTGAAATTTGAAACTTTTAATAGTTTCCAATTCCACTTTTAAAAGTGGTATTAAATTTTATAAATATTTAGAAGTTATAAAAATGACTTCATATTTCCAATTCGAACTCCAACGGTTGTATATGATATATATATATATATTTTATTTATTTATTTATTTATTTATTTATATATTTAGATTTTATTTAAGGTGATTATTGCATTTTGTGTATGCTTATAAATTTTCTTGTAAAAAGTGTAAAATCATGTGTGAGATTTAAATTATGAGATTTATTGATTGTCATTGTGAATTTGTGACATTGTCTACATAATTTTAAAGTATTAGAGTTATTAAATTAAATATAAAAAATTCAAATTTAAAATTGAATTATTTATAATTTTATTTTTTTATAAAATCAAAATTTGGTCGAGCCCAACAGGCCGACCCTTTGAGTTAGGCCCATGGGCTCAAGTTTTTTTTAATAAGTGTAATTGATTGTATATCTTTGATTTTTCTGCAAGGTTTCTAATCGGCTTCTTTTTGGGTGGCATTCCCTGGTATGTTGGAGCTTTTATTCTACTTTGTGTTCGGGTTGATTACCGTGAAAAGCCAGGACTTATTGCATGCACTATAGCTGTAAGTGTTTCACTATCCACCAATTTGTTTGTTTGCTTTAACATTGTGCTTTAATCCTACATTTTTTTTAGTCAATTTGTTGTTTGAAGTCCTCAATGACAATTTCAGACTATCTGATGTGAAACACCCAAAATAAAAACACAAGAGTAATCCCAATTACTCAAACCAATTCTCAAATTCAATGCAATATTCAAAGTCTGCTTCACAATTCATCTCTAAGGGGTTTATATAGACTAGAGATCCTAGCTAATTAGAAACATATCAAAGATCAAATTGTATCCTAGCTAGAATAGAAATATAATCTTCCTAAAATTACTTAAGAAAAAAATAAACAATGATATTCTAAAACAAATAACAAAATATATTAATAATATAATATAAACTATCCTCTAACATATTCCTATTTTGTTACCCCATATCACTATTCCTTCCCCTTCTCTCCCATTCTTTAAAACAGTTATTGAAAGCATGGAAGATTGGGGCAATGTGTCTCCTATATCACTGTGTCTTGATTGACTGAAATCTAAAACTGTTTTGATATTTTTTTTTAATGAAAATATGTGAGTGATGATTTAACTCAAAAGAGTTAGTTAATGCTCTTGGTTTTCCCCTTTTTAAGTTGTAATTTTAGAAAAGTGATTTGAAGCATGTTATTCGCACACACACAACTTTACAAACTCTGTGATATCAGTTTTGAATCAAACTTCTGAGTCAAACAATACAAGAAAAAATCAATTTGTATATGATTTATAATAAGGTGACTTAAATGTTAAAATATGTTGATATATGATTTTGAAAGGTGTTAATGAAAAACTTATGTTTCCCTTTCTCTTATAACAATTAGTAAGATTAAATGAAATGAAATAAAGCAACACAACAGTAAAGACACTCGGTTTTTATGGTGGTTTCACTCAACACCAAGCCTACATCCACTCCTCTAGATCACCTAGAGGCTTTTCACTAAATTGACAATGAAGTTTTCATGGTGCACCCCAAACTTTTACCACTTTCAGAGACTCCCCACTCAGACCTTGTAAAAACCTGTGGTTTTCTTGGCTCACCACACAACCAAAACAACATTGAAAGAAATGTAAGTTTGATGCACTTATGTGTATCTCAAACACAATCTTTGACCTCTCTTACAGCCCAATAAATGAATGCGAACTCTGTTGTTAAGATCTTGTAATGAGTTTGAAGCTTAAGGAGAAATGTAGGCATGTATGGTCTCATTGGAACACTTGAAGCACTTGAGAACTTGAGAACTTGATAGCTTGTTCGTATCTTGCATTTCTAACTCTTTCTTTCAAATGAAACTCCATTTATGGTAAACTTGCTAGAGTTTGAAAATTTGCCTGTTGGAGGGCCTTTTCCCTTTTTAATGTTTTTGGGGCCAAAGTTTTAAACAGTACATTAGTATGGTTTGAAACATGGATATCTTTGTTTCAAACTTCTAGCTTTTTCAGACACAAAAATTGATCTAGAATTGGCCAATCTGCAGGTGTAATTATTACCAATTCAAAGTAAATTCAAAATTTATTTCAAATGCTGGCTTATTCTGCCAAGAGATGAAACAATATATTTTTTCAACAAATAGCAGCAGTGTTTTGAAACAAGGATTTTTACAAAAGAACTTTTTTCCAAAACGTGACACTTTTTCAAGCATTCTGAAAATTTGTTTGGAAACGTAATTGAGCATGTTTCAGAACTTAGCATATCTGAAAACTTTCTAGAAATCTTTTTCAAAACTTTCATGATCAGGTTTCAAAACTTGGTTGAATTTCTTAAACAAACTGTCATGCTGGATTTGTTTTTTTTTCCAAAACCAACATGAGGATGTTTTCAAAACTTGGTTGAATTTCTTAAACAAACTGTAATTCTGGATTTTTGTTTCAAAACCAACATATGAGGATGTTTTGGAACTTGACTGATTTTCTTAAGGACACTGTCATGAATTTTTTTTCTTAAATTGAACTTAAAATCCTGAAGATTTTTAGCACAAAGATTATGATAATTTCACTGGAGGGGGGTGAATTGGGAAATCTAAAATTTCAATCTTCTTTTGAATATAGGAAAACAGTTGATAGATATACTTAAAACTGTGAGGTAATCTTGCTCCTTAAGAGTTTACCACACTTTGACTGCTTTTTGAGAAACAAACTGAGCAAAGAAGAAAAACAGAACTGATTTGATATAGGTTTTAGTTTTGAATTAACTTTATGAAATTCTTCAAACCTTTTCTACTTGAATCTGTGATTTTGGATACTCTTGATGAAGGACTTATCTTCTTTTTAGTTCTTGGATTGATTTATAAGAATAGATGAAATGAAATAGAGTAATTAGTCACAAACACGCCTGGTTTTATAATGATTCAGCTTAATTCAAGCCTGCATCCACTCCTTATTATCCCTTAAGGCTTTTCCACTAAAACAACGAAGAGGTTTTCAAGGCACACCTCAAACCATTACAACCAAGTGGTTTTCAAAGGCCCACCATTCAAACCTTATACAAATCAATGGTTTTCTTGGTTCACCATACAACCAAAACAACCTAGAATCAAATATGAGTTTGATGCACTTATGTGTATTTCAAATACAACACTTGACTTTCCTTGAAGGTCCAAATCAAATAATACTTAGAACTCAAACGAAATAACAAGCTCAAATAAGAAAGATCTGTCTATAGTCTTTCAAAGAATAAAGAGAAGATACGAACTTGGAAGCTTAATGAAGGATTTGAATCACTTTGATAGCTTTGAGAACTTGAGAGCTTGTCTGTGTGTTGAGAGTAACCCTTTCTCTTTCAAATGAGGGCCAATTTATAGGCAAACCTGCAGGGATTTAAAATTTTGCCCATTGGTGGGCTTTTCATCTTTCAAAATTAATTTTTTTGGCCAATGTTTTGAATCCTGTTTAAGGAAGTTTCAAAACATATATTGGTATGTTTTTTTCAGACAGATTGTGACAAATGGGATAAAGGCTTAGTGTGTTGTTGTAACTTGTAAAGATCAGCAATGTTTTGAAACTTAGTGTGCTTATCCGGTATCAGGGCTTTGTTTCAGAACTGAACCATTTTTTAAACATTCGGGAAAACTGTTTCAAAACATTTGTGGGTGTTTTGAAACTTAACATGTTTTAGGGCTTATTGGAAAAGAGTTTCAAATTATGGAGGCATTTTTTGAAACCAATGCTGGAAATCTAAAAATCTTGTCCTAAGAACAAAGTTTTAAAACCTCTCGAGACATTTCGGAATTTTGTCCTGTTCTAAAGAAAATCTGAAGTTTTTAACCTTTTGAATAGCATAAGATATTTTGATAACATCTTGAAAATGTTTCAAATGTTTTTTCCTTTCTTTTTTTTTTTTTTTTTCAAGGGGGGTTTTTGTCATATCAAAATCAAACACAGAAAATAATTGTATGCACCCATAATACTCAAAAAGCATATGTTTAAGGATTATAAGAATTTAAAAAACATTTCAATGGAATTTCTCATTTACTACTTTGTCAACAAGGGTTTTATCATATCAAAATCAAACAGAACGCTAATATGTGGAGCAATGCAAGTTTTAGAGAGGGGCCTTGATAGATAAGGGAAAAAGTAAGCTAGAGAGTAGTAGTCATGTCTGTTTGCATCTCCTTGAGGACTAGGCAAAGCACACGAGCTGGAAGCCTTCTTTAAAGTGACATCTTTCATAACAAGAGCTATGAGAGACAAAATTCTCTTCTTAACTCCTGTTTTTTTTGGTTTTTATCTTGACAAGAATAGTTGAGCTGTCATTTCTTCTGCGCTCTTGGAACTATATGCAGCAATCATATACCTGCATCAGAATTCCAGCAAAGTGACCTAGTAAAAGAAAAACAAAAAGCTATCTGCAAGCGGCCTATAATTTCTTGAGGCCAATAATTTCTTGAGGCACATTCTTTGTATAATCTTGATACCTGATAGGACTGTTTTGCTCTCCCTTACCTTACTCTTCTTCTTGTGCTTCTGTGCTTTGAGATCCAGGGGAAACATGTCTTATTTCTTTGGTTATCATGTTGTCCTTTTTATTTCACCTGCGACATTATGCCCATAATTTCTACAAACAATGAAGTTTTACTTAAAATTAATAAACAAACTGTGAGATCTTGAGGTCATTGCTCACTGCCAAATGACGAACTTTGTTGGTCTGCTGTCACTTGTATGGTTTTGGTCATTTTTTAGATGTCAACTACACTCTTATTTGACAAGGCTCCAAAGTGCTATACTCCTTCCTATAAGCTCTCATCTTGTGCATTCTGCTGATTTCTTGGCAAACATTTTAGGGAAGAAGAAAACTAAGTAGTAAAAAAAAAAAAAAAAAATTGAAAATAGGCTCTGTTTCCAAATGTACAATCATCACGGTGCAAGTACAGTTGTTGATATTGATTTATCCTGTTACGTTTTGATGTTTTCCCGTTACTGTCGATTCTAATTTCAATTGGCGTCATGTACGTTGGTTGTTAGTTGTCATCCCTGATTTTACAACATCAAAGTGCATCGCCTCTTCATTCACATAAAACGGCATCTCTGTGCATAAGTCGAGAATCGGGACCTTTTCCTTCACATAGGGCGTTCTCATTGCAAAAGAACCTCGTCCCTTACATAATGAAATAAATTCTGTTACTTGCTGTGAAGCGGCTGACCTATGTACTTCTAGTGCTCTTGTTTTGAGTTCTGTGTTTGAACACATGCAGGCTCTTCTTGCTATGATTGCTTTCAGTCTTGGTGTGACAAAGGCAACTCGGGTCTGGTGATGGATGCAGACTACTATTAAAGCTCATTGTATATTCCTGGTCAAGAGTCCTAAAAACATACATTTGTTTCACCGAAAATTTGATATGTAAATGTTTTATTGGGTGAAAGCTACTTCGGAACTGTAAAGGCAAAATCTTGACACTGAAGATGTTTATATCAATTTCATATCATTACTTGCATTGGCCGCCATGTCTCCGGGAAATACGACTATGACTACTGTTTTCTTTCGCAGTCGCTATTTAATCCAAACAACAGCGTTGCGCTCCAGCCTCAGTTTTTTTTTTTTGGATTACGCTTCATTACTGGCATTCTCAGCCACCTCGCCCCTAAAGCTACACTGATAAGATAAATCGAGAGATGTGCTCGACTGAACAGGGTGATAGACTTTGGCACCATTAATGTCACTCCTAAGATCATTTTTCGGAAAGAAGTATTCTGTTTCTCTCACGAATTGAACTCACACTGAGAGTCTTCAGATAAACTTTCAGCCTATTCTTTTGTCACTTGGCTATGCCTATGGAGCCTCCAATCTCTGTTTTTTGCTCGACTCATGAGCACATCTAGGCTAAATTCAGCGTGAAAACTCGTGAGCTTTTAACTGATTTAGGTCACTGGGCCAATTTCTTTTTAACTAATATATATATATTATTAATTTACTATGCTATGTTATATTATATTACTAATTAACTATTAGATAATTTAAATTTTAAACTCAAAAACAATTGATGATTTTATAATATAATTGTTTGTTATGTTATGTTATATGACCTTTGTTTGTTAAGAACTTTTGATCTTGTTAATCTCATATTAAGTTTTAAGTGCATGGATAACTTATTATATTGTAACTTTTAGAATGTAAGACAATTCATATAAAAATTGTTAATCTCATATTAAGCCATGCCAAAGAACATTTTCATCAAATGTAATCTTGAATTGGTTTACACCAAGGCCCAAGTGCAAAAAGGGATCACACAGATTCCACCAAGGCCCGAGTCTTAAGAAAGAGTTGCCGGAACACAATGCAAACCTAACCTCCTTTTAGGATGAAAAGGCATTTGCAACCCAAGCTAGCTTCAATCATCACATAGTAACATGCTTAAATGTGTGCACATCTCTATACACTAGATGTTGGGAGGATTGTTAATTGGAACAGTTTTTTTACTTGAAAGCAGAAGTAGACTGACTACCTACAAATCAAACATTGGTATTAACTAGAGGTGCAAACTGAAATATCAATGGGGAAAATTATGGCTTCGCTTCTCCATTCCAGCCTGGAGAGAGTGAATTTTTTGCTGAAATCTTAAGATCTGCCAAAACAAGAAAGAAATATAAGCAACTAGCCCTTCTGGTCTCGGTTGAAGTATTAAATTTAGAACCAATGAATATTTGAAGAATATTTGATGTTATTGAGTCAATTTTATAATATACATAGACTAATATATATAAGGCAATACAAGAAGCTATTTTAGAAAATAATAAATGTACAATATTCTATGCTATAATTAGAGAAAATATCCAACAATCACGGGATTTCCTCTAACACTCTCCCCCAAGTTGACTAGTGAATGTCATGAAATGTCAATTGTCACTTAAGTAATGGAATTGCTCACTTTCCAAATGTTTGGTGAAGATATCTGCAAGTTGATAACCTAATGGAACATATGATGTTGAAATCATGCCAGCTTGTAGTTTTTCCCTCACAATGTGCAATTAATTTCAATATGCTTCATGCGCTCATGGAAGACGGGATTTTTAACAAAGTGAATAGTTGTTTGGTTGTCACAAAATAAAGTCGCCGGCTGATTTTGTGGGACCTTAAGATCTTGCAAAATATATCACATCCACGTGATCTCCAAACATGTGAAAGCCATAGCTCGATATTATGTTTCTACGGATGAGCGAGCCACATTAGTTTGTTTCTTTGACTTCTTGGAAATTAAAGCATTTTCGAAGAAGATACAAAATCACGAAATAGAATGTCGAGTCATTCTGCAACCTACCAAATCTTAATCACAATAGGCTTTTAATGTGAGATCATTAGAGGAAGGAAAAAATCATCCTTGATCAGGATTGCCTTTAATAAACCTTAAGACCCTCAAAGCAACTTCCCAATGTGGTTTCCATGGATTCTATATAAATTGACTTAGGTTTTGCACAGAGTATACTATATCAGGCCTTGTCATTGTGAGGTAAATCAATTTCCCAACCAACCTAAATTTGGTGGGATCATTCAATAAATCACCATTATCAGGATTCAACTTTGAATGCTCCTCAATAGAAAAAGAATTAGGGTGAGATTGCAATAATCTCGTATCTTTCAAAATATCTAATGCATATTTTCTTTGGAAAATGAAAATTCCTTTTTGGGATTGAGAGACTTCAATGCTAAGAAAATACTTTAAATTACCAGGATCTTTGATGCAAAATTATTGTAAGAGAGATTCTTCGAGAGATTTAATTGCTTGCTCATTATTTCCTGTCACAATAATGTTGTCAACATAAATGACCACTGTAGTAAATGAGTTGCCTTCAAATTTGGTAAATAAGGAATAATCAGCCTTTGATTGATTGAATCATGCCCTTTGAATAGCATGAGATAATTTCTCAAACCAACTACGGGGAGCTTACTTCAAACCATACATGTAATACCCCATATTGGCATAAGATTGCCACATAAGTTAAGTGAGTTTAAAATATCAAAAATTGGATTGATAGTAAAAATAAGTCGTTGAATCGACCGCAGGAAGTGCCCTAAAACTTGATATTTAAGGAAAATGATATGTTATTGACGAGTATCCTGAGATTAGAGCCGGCCCTATAGTAAGGCCAGCTAAGCGGCTGCCTGGGGCCCCCAAATTAGGAGGGCCCCAAATTTTAAAAATCTGTTATTTATATAAATTTTTATTTTTTAATAATAAATATTTTATTAAAAAATTAAATACAAAATACAATTTGATAAAAATATCAATGATAATAAAACAAAATCTGTTGAAAAATCCTTTAAGTTGATTATTTTATGTACACAATTGATCAAGTCATTTCTTCACTTCGAAATAGGTTTGAGTAATTTGGAATATATGAAAAAAATTTATGCAATTTTAAGAAATTAAAATCAATGGATGAAGATGTCTTAAAAGGATATTGTTTGAATCTTAAAAATGTTCTTAAATTTGATGGACTTTCTGATATAGATGGTTTAGATTTATTTTTAGAATTAAGAGTGTTAAGAGAAACTTTTTAAAAGAAAAAAAATGGTACATTGAAAATTCTTCACTACATCAAAATAGTTGATTATTTTCCAAATGCATATATTGTTGCTTATAGAATATTATTCACAATTCCAGTTTCAGTGGCTTGTGCTGTGAAAAAATTTTCAAAATTGAAATCGATAAAGTCATATTTGAGGTCAACTATGTCATAAGAAATATTAAATAGATTAACTATATTATCTATTAAACATGGTTTATTAGATAAACTTAATTATGGAGATTTAATCAACGATTTTGTATCTCAAAAAGCAAGAAAATTTAATTTTACATAAAACTAATTATAGTTCAACGCATATTTGTGGAATAAAATTTGTTCATTATTGGTGAATTTTACCTTTTTAATGTTATCAGTTTAATACTTTATTTTATTTTCTTCTATAGGAAAATCAGGAATGTATAGTTTTTTACTCGAGGTGCATTAATCTTCTTAGAGTTTCAAGAAAAAATTAGTTTTATTTTTTCTTTGTTTATTGCAGTAGGTTGTTTAGCATTTTTTAATCTCTGAGATATTATATTTTAGTTAAAAATTCACTATCATTAAGAAATTATCAGATTTTGTAGTTGATTAAACTTTAATTTTTTTTAATTTAATGAAATGATAAAAAATTTTAGTAAAAAAATATATTATTTATTTTTTTATAAAAAAATTAATACTCTTAAGAAGGCCTTGATAAATTTTTTCGCCTAGAGCCCCCAGATTGGTTGGACCGGCTCTGCCCGAGATAATATTTATGGTATTAAAAAAATCAGAATCGAGACTGTTTTTGGTACAGTTATGATTCAGGCTAAAAAACTGAATCATCACGGGGACTTCCAGAAAGTTAACAAAATCCTGAGGGAGCTCCGATTTTATGCAAGGATCAACCCTGAAGCGGTTTTGGGATGAAACAAATGTCCTGTGAAGGCATAGAGACAAAATGTACTTATCGAATAAACTTGGGATTATTAATTTTAGATTTTAAGTATCTCGATGATTATTAATTCGATATTTAAGGGTGTAATAGCAATTGTGCAAAGTCTAAAATGGGATTATGAAATTAATTAAGGGTATGGCCTTAAGGTGATGTGAGGTATGGTGAAGTATGGTAAGGTATGGTGAGTTAGTAAGAGTTATGATTGTGGATTTCAAAAGTTAATATGTTCTAGTTTTGGATCACTTTGGAGTCCAAGCCTATAAATAAGGTCATGGAATTGTTCTCAAAACCATTCCATTTGAGAGAGATTGAGGTGGGGGATTTGTGCTTGAGAAAAATAAGAGAAATCTGCAAAAAAAATGAGAAAGGTCAAAGCAAAATCGAGATTGTGCACGAGAATTGAGGTGGTCTGAGATACGTTCAAGGTGAGAGTTCCTAATCGGAGTTTTGTTTTACTGTGAGTAGTTCCACTGCAAACTTGGTTTCCTGTGAGAGTTTCCACTTCAAACTTGGTTTATCATGAGTGTTCCTAACCAAACTTGGTTTATTGTGAGAGTTCCTAACCAAACTTGATTTATTGTGAGAGTTCCCAACCGAAGTTTTGTTTTACTGTGAGTAGCTCCACTACAAACTTGGTTTCCTATGAGAGTTTCCACTTCAAACTTGGTTTATCATGAGTGTTCCTACCTAAACTTGGTTTATTGTGAGTAGTTCTACTAAAAATTTGGTTTTATTATGAGAGTTTTTACTTCAACTTGGTTTATTTTGGGCGGTTCGACTCTATACTTGATTTGTTTATGCAAATGATTTGACCTGCAATAGGTTAGTTTCATGTGGGAGGTTCGTCCCAAATTATTTTATACCTATGCATTGAACTTCATGCGTTATAAAGTCATGCATTGAAAAGTTAATTTTAAATGATGCATGTTATGTGTTGCGACATTGGCATGTTTATGTGTGGTCCATTTGAGATATGAGTTGTTAACCTGTGTTGTGGTACTTGAGTGATAACATTCGGGATACGTGCCAAGGATTAATGTTATGCGACCCACTTGAGATGGAGCTGAGACAAACTTCACCCTATGGTACTCAAGTGGCGGGGCTGAGAGTGGACACCACCATAGGTTCCTTTGAGAAATAATATTATTGCCTAGGTGGACGTTGATTCCGGGGATAATGTTGATTCTCTTGTGGCTAGGGTTGTGTTGAGATCCGAAATACTTTTGAGTTGGAGCTTAATGCTTAACATAATATAGGGGTAATACCTAGGTTCATGGGTTGAGGTTCTTTCTATAATATCCCAAATTTTCTAAAGGGCTCAAGAGTAATTTTAACTTGGGTTATAGGTGAAATTATCAAAAGATTATGAGCTTAAGTATAATTTCTTACAGTTATAAGTACTGAATCGACTGCAAGGAATGTCCCAGAGTATAATTGCCTAAGAAAACAAATATAGTCTCGATGAGTATCCCGAGATAAGATTTATGGTATTAAAAGAAATCAGAATTGGGACGGTTTTCAATACAGCAAAAATACAACTTCAATTCAGGTTGAAAAATTGAATCATTGTAAGGGACTCCCGAGAAGTCAACGGAACCCTAAAGGGGGTCCGATTTTTCATAAGGATCAATCTTAAAGTGGTTTCGGGACGAAACAAGGTTCGGTGAGGGTGCATGGATGAAATTGTCCTTATCAAGTAAACTATGAGTTATTAATTTTGAATTTTCGATATCGTAATGCAAATTAATTTGATGTTTAAGGATGTAATTGTGATTAGAGAATTGCACAAGTGAAATAGAGACAAAATTGGGATTTAAATATGTACTTTTTCTATTATTATGAGTAATATATATACTAATATATACATAATTATAGTTATGCATGCGTGATGGCAAGAGTGGCAGACAATCGATGATAAATATGCATGCGTGATGGGGGTAAACTTTGGATCATTTGCAGGCATTGGGATGAGAAATTGATAGACCAATTTGAGGAGGAAATTATTGAGAGTTATTAATGTATAATATATATAGAGAAAGAAGAAATGATGAGGAAGAAATGAAGAAATAGAGAGCTTGAGGGTGGCAGAGAGTTCGCCAGAGAGAGAGGGAGAGCTTAGTCGTGAAGGTGGCTGGAGGCAACTGGATCGGGCCGCAGCAACAACAAGCGGCCATAGCCACAAGCTCCCAAGCGGCTATGGCAGCAAGCTCAGGAGGTTGTAGGTGGCCATGGCCGACACAAAACAGGCGGCAGGCAGCAGAGCAGCTGTGGTGGGAGTCGACCGGCGACGAGGTCTTCGCCAGCAATGGCGCACGATGGTGCTCAAGGTGGCTGCCCATGGTGGTAGTTGCAGCGATGGGGCTGTACGTAGGGGCGCCAGTGCTGAAGGCGACGGTGGTTGCAACCGATGGCGGTGGTCGCATAGTAGTAAGGAGAGACTGGCGATGGCCGCGAGCGAGCGGAGGCTGCCGGCGGAGCTAGGCGGCGGTAGTCAGTTGCTAGTGCAGGGTGTGCGTAGGGGTAGTGCACCGGAGGAAGAAGAAAAAAAAAAGAAAAAAAAGAAAAAAAGGAAAGAAAATGGAAAAAATGTGAGAATATGCTAGAAAAATAGGAAATGGAAATTTATTAATATTTCAGAGATTTTGGAGAGCAAAATTGTTCAGACACACATTTCGAGATCGGGCATGAAAATAGAGGCAGTGCACGAAAATTGAGGCGATGCACAAAAATTGTGATGGTGCACAAAAATCGATGGGTGCACAAAAATTGGGGTGTTGTGCGAGAATCGAGGATTTGCACATGTTTTGATGTCAGGGCACGCGTACTGAGAAAACCTGATAGGCTAAATCAAGGTAAGTAAAATTTTCTACAAAATTTTAGAAATTCAGGATTTTTATTTTATGAATTGTTATAGTGAAATATTTGAGAAATATTTTGTTTAGATTTATTGAGGAAAAATAGGAAGAAATAAAGAGAAAAGTAAAGAAAATGCAAGAAATTATGAAAAAATAAGTTTTAATACTTATTTAAATAAATATGATGATTAGAATGCTTTGAGGTTTAAGTTGAAGTGACTTGTGTGAATTTTGAGGTTGGCACGTAAATTGAGATGATGCACGTATTTTGAGATAATGCACGAATATTGAGGTAGACCGATAAGGTTGAGAAGGTAAATGGTTCTACCCAAAACTCAATTTTATGTAAATGATTTTATCATGCTGTCATGCCTTGATGTGAATATGTCATATAGATTGCATTTACATGTATTGATGATGAATTACGTATATGTACACGATGATATTATTGATCATGCATTCGCATAAGGATTTGATAGTATGGGCCGGGACCGCTGCTCTTCCAAGTGTGCACCCATACACCTCGACCTGGAAATGAGGCTATAAAAATGGGGAGTAGTAATGAAGTACAGTCGGGTCAAACCGAAATGAAATGGAAAATAACATTTTGCATCCATACACGAAATATCTTTATTGTATTCTTACTTAAATGATTCATCATCTAAGTTGGACTTTGCCCCTGAAATATTCAAACGTTCCAGATAGAGATTGTAGTAAAAACGAGGATAAATGAGGCATGAAATGACACTTAGCAAAGTGCATGATGAATTGAATATATGTAGCCCATGCATTTAAGTTCTGCTACTTTGAATTCTGAACATTTTGATGAATGATGATGTATAACTTCATTTATGGTTAATGATGATGTATAACCTTATTTGTGATTAATGTTAAGATGTTAGGTTCGATTCTAGCTTTCACAATTGATGTTTATGATGATTCTCTTTCGAGATAAATGTATGAAAATTTTGGGATGGATATGAGGAATGATATGGTTTAGCATTAGTTTTGAAAGAAAAAAATTTATTATCTCAGAATTATCTCAATTTATAACATGCTCGAAAAAGTGGGGTGTTACACTCCCTCTTAACCCTAACCGGGGAAAATGCAATCTCTCTAAAGGCAACACAACTACATTGACACATTGGCATAACACAATCCTGCCTATGTTAGGATATGTCAGTTTGTTTCATGATTTTGCATATATTCATGAAAATATTTTGAATTCTCACTTAAATGATTCAACATCTAATTTGGACTTTGTTTCTGGAATATTCAAACGTTCCAGGTGAAAGCAACGGCACTAAAGGAAAAGGGGTTATCGAGATGTAGTCATCATTTACGTTGGTGATCTTTAGAGTATATTTTGCCTATGTTAGAGGTGTTTAGTAGTTGTTGTTGAGAGATGAGTCTCTATGTATTTTGTGTTGAAGATGTCATGTCAAATGATGGTTCGATTTCTACGTTATGAATAAAGTGAATTTGGTTATGTGAAATTTAAGGTTTTGATTCTGCTTCCACTGATGTGATGATATTACTAGTCTTAGCTTATTTTTTTAAGTTAATTTGCTGAGATGGCAGATCGGGATTGTCAAGGTTTGAATGATTGTTGAAAAAAAAAAAATATCCCCAAAATCTCGAGTTAACGCACGCTTAGGAAAAACAGAGGTGTTATAGTTGGTGTCAGAGCGAACTAACAAAAATTCCCGATTGGAGATTCAAGGGTACTATTGGGAATTGAGAATGATTAAGTCATGGATGGTTAGTCTGATGTGACTTAACCTAGCTGTCAAGTTAAGTTCGTGAATAGGTGATATGAATCATTGATGTTCGAGTATAGGAATGATTTGGTATTGATCGAGGATCCTAGGGAAATGAGAAACCTAGGGTGATTCGATTACTGTTATTGAGAATAGAGTTTAAGGATTTTGAAAATCGATTTTGATGATAGAGATCTCGAAGTAGATGTTACGAGGATTGAAGTAGGGTTACCTCGAGGAAATGACTCATGGAACGAGTCAAGTATGTTTGGTTTAGTATCGACTTAAAGATGATATGGCCAAGGTATAATCTTAAACCTCGTAGATGTTTTGAGTTGAAAATTTTGACGGTTCATGATTTGGATACATGGGTAGGTTACCCCTAAGACAGTCGTGGGACCCAAAAATCGTTAACGAGATTGAGGTTATCTCTAAGTAAGTTTGGCAGTGGCTAAGAAAAGTGTTTTCCTTTTTCAGATAGTGAAAACTCGGAGAATCATGGATCTCAACGAACGAGATGAGAACGATAGTAGTAGCAGTCATCGCAGTCATTCTACGAATCATGTCATGAGCAATGGACGACAAGAAGAGCGATCAAGTCCTAGTGAGAATAGACTTGATCGAATGGAAAGGATCTTAGAGAATATGCTAACTTGTGTAGCAAGAAACAAGCTGCCAAGGCACACCCCTTATGTGCTGGATCAGTATCGCCGGCAAAGACCCCCTGGTGTTTAGAGGAAGGGCGGGAGATGACCCTAGTATGGCTAAATCCTTTAATCTGTGTATAACCTTTAGCAATAAGACGAGCTTTATACCGTTTGACCGAACCATTAGAATTTTATTTAATTTTGTAGAGCCTTTTGCAACCAATAAGTCTATGTCCTGCAAGTAATGAAACAAGCTACCAAGTGTTGTTGTGGATGAGAGCATCAAACTCAGCCTACATAGCCGTTGTTATGTGATAATCAAAGAGCATTATACATAACAACCAATCTAGTATTTCATGAATGGATAAAACACATTTAGATTGATTGTCGCATTGTTAGTGAAAAGATGCAAGCAGGCCTAATCACCCTCTCGTATGTACCTACCCGTTTACAGTTGGCAAATGTGTTCACCAAGGCGTTGGGCAAAGATCAATTTCACACATTACGCAGCAAATTGGGACTTCACGACATTCACTCTCCAACTTGAGGAGGGGGAGTATTAATATTTCTTTCTTTTTTTCTTAATATATATCTTTCCTTATATTGTAATATAGTTTTACTATTTTCAACCTAGTAAATATTCTCGATTTACTATAATAGACGAGATTTAAGGTAATTAGTCTAGAACCTCTTGTATATATAGGCAATCAATTGTAAATAAAAAATAATACAGAGATATTTTCTCCATAACTTTTCATCAAATTCTTTACATTCAATTTCATCTTCTTGCTTTTCAACATGATTTGCCCAACTGTTTGTCTTCTGGTGGTCGGCGTACTGTTCACCATTTTTTAACGAGTAAGGTGAATGAGATAACTGCTGGATTGTGATCCACAGCGGCATCTTCATTAACTGGTAGATTAAGGGTAAGCTAAACGATGTCATTTTGTGAACTGATATGTCAACGAAAAGTATTAAAAAAGGCATCATTTTATATTTGTGTCAACAGTTTGACATATCAGTATGCCACATCAGGCATACATCTAAACAAATTAAGATACTACTGAAATTAATCTTAAAGTATTAGGCGTAAATTGAAACAATTCTCAAAACAGGATAAAATTGAAAAATAACGAAAAGTTCAAAACAAATCAAGCTATTGACTTTTTTTATAAATAAAAGTGAATAATAGAAAAAATCGTAAAACGTCTACAATTTACATTAGGATGTCTTTTGAGCAATCACAAAAAAAAAAAAAAAAAATTAAACAAATAAAAAAGAAAACACTAAAAGAACACAAACAAAAGGACAAAACTATCCTAACCACAATAATGAGAACATGTAGAAGGCTAGCACCATTAAGCTGGATTAGTAATAACTGAACTTGTTGTACCAAATCTCTTCTTTACTTTTGCAAGAGCATTCTTCTTCTTTCGCTCCTTTTTCAATTGAGATTTGAATTTCATAAGAACATATCCCAAATTTGAGCTACATGTTCTATCGAATGCAGAATTCTTCTCCTCTATATTAACCCTTTTACCTTTATTTTCTATATCTATCTCTGTCTTATCCACATTCCCTTCTACAATGGGGGGATTCAATTTTTTAGGGGAAAAAAAATATCGATATCTTCCTCCTCTCCTCTATATGAACCCTTTTATCTTTATTTTTTATATCCATCTCTGTCTTATCCACATTTCCTTCTACAATGGAGAGATTCAATTTTTTAGGAGGAAAAAAATATCGATATCTTTCTCCTCTCCTCTATATGAACCCTTTTACCTTTATTTTCTATATCCATCTCTGTCTTATCCACATTCCCTTCTACAATGGGGAAATTCAATTTTTTAGGGGGGGAAAAATATCGATATCTTCCTCCATAAGTGAGGTGTAACAAAATTATTTTATTTTCAAATAATATGTATATTGTATTTTATTTTAAATGTTTAAATATTTCCATTACTTAGTGATGATAAATACAATTTTTTTGATAATGGGATAAATACACATTCAATTAATAAGAGCATTTAGACATTAAAAATAAAATATATTATTAGACACACATATAAAAACATATTATAATTATTACATTTTAATTATCGCCTTTAAATAACTCTTAATATAATTAACATACATACATATATATATATATATACACACACATCAAGCAACTTGCAAATGCAAGAGGTAGGCAAGCCAGCAAGCGTACTGTACGGACACATAAGTAATGTTTGTTTATTAAGACTGCATGGTCCTCCTTACATGCCTACGTCGTACTAATAATAATGCCTAACAACACCCACGTTAATTTCTCCTAGCACCATACCGAGATTCCCGGCCACCTAAGCTTCCTCTTTCATCTAACTCATCTCATCTCTACTATTGTCTCTTTACTCTTACACATTTATAATATATTATTTTATATATATACATATATAAAAGTGTTGTATTATATACAAAATTTTGTTAAAAAATTAAAAAAAATCTAAAAATCTAAAATAATTTTTTTTTGGACTAAAATGTATATTTTTTTTTTCTATTCAAGAGTCTTGTATAATGCTTAAACTGAATAATTCATCGAAAATCTTAATTCTAATTCTAAGATGAGAATGATAGACATAAAAATAAACACCGTTAGTAATACTATTTTCAAGTTTTTAGTATTTAATTTAAATATTAAAGTATTTGTGTGAGAATTTTTTTTATTTTTTATTTTGCACCATCACGAGTGCCCCCTTGATGCCCCACTCTGAAGGGAGGAGATAAATCAAGAACCTATATATCAAATTCGATTCCTAGCACACCTATAAATGTGAGGGCGAAATATTCATTTCTGAACTGTCCTTCCTATGATTGGAACTATGTCTCGTGAGCATTTTTTTTATTTTTTTATCATTCTCTTTCTAGTAAATTATAATTAATTGATAATAATATTTTTATTTAATAAATTTATTATTATATTTAAATAACATGAGAAAAATAATAATCATTTAATGCATAGTTGTGGTATATATAATACACAATAAAGTATGAATCGAAGGGTTTGCATCACAGATCACGGGGATACATTAGCTGGGCCACGTAGCATACACTTGGACCAATGGGGAATGGTTGTGTTCTCAACACGACACTGACATGATGCATGTACATATATTCTTCCCCGCGAATAGTACCCTCTTTTAGTCCATCTCTAAACAGTGTCCGAGGCCCTAAAAATAAGGGTAATTTGACCCAAACTAATAGAGGCGTGTCCAAACAAAAGAACAAAATAGATTATCAGAATTTTAAATTATATTTTCATGTAAATAATTAATTCAAACTAAGATAATTTCTAACACTCAAAATGATACAAAACCCAGTTGATGTATGTATTCTCTCTCTCTCTCTCTCTCTCTCTCTCTCTCTGCATATATCTCGCTCTTGTACTTGGAACCTAGAGATAGGGGGAAGCAAGAAAGAACCCAGAAAGCTCTCCACACTTGTTGAAGACGATACAGGCAGGCAGCAGCTAGAGAAGGGGGCTTATAGGGTCAGATTCGGAAAATCACTTCATGTGGGTTCACCGGCGATGCGGTTTTCCGGCGACTGGAGGCTTCTGTTCTCTTCTCTCGCCATCCTGCTTATCATCTCCCTCTTCCACACCTGGCTTTGCTGCGACTGCACCGTAGCCGCAATACGGACGCACCCACCGGACGCCGTCGTAAGAGGCGCCGGAGATATTAAACCAATGAAGGCTGAGAAGATCAACGAAGAAGAAGAAGAAGAAGCAGCGGCAGCGGCCTTGCTTCAAAATCACTTCAGTGATGATCTGGGAAGCAACGGTACTACTACGGCTTCTCAAAATGGATTATTCCGAGAAAGCAAACGAAGAGTTCCCAGTTGCCCAGATCCCCTCCACAATAAGTAGCCTCAAATTTTTAACCTACTTGTATGGAATTTTAATTACTTAGAGGATTTCAACCAAAATACCCACTGTTTTCTCATTATTTTTGCCGTCTTGTACTGAGCTTTCTGTAACTTCCTGAGAAAACTGGGGGTATTCTGGTACTTAAAACACGCTTGATTTCTCCTCCGCGTGGAGCTAGCTACAGTGGAAGCAATGAAAAGCCATGATCTATACAGTAAGATGAGTTACTTTCCTATTTTTTACTTCTTTTCAGGTGTTTTACAGTTCTTCTAAAAAGTTGGAATTTGTGTTGCTGTTTAAATACATCTTTGTATCTGTTGCTGTAGAACCAACTGCTTTTGGTATCACTTATTAGAATCAATCCTACAATTAAAAATCAAGCACAAGATTTTAATTTTAGCTAGCTATAGGGCAAAAGCCAGTTGCAGATAGATAGAATACGAAGCAAAGATTGATGCCGTTTTGGCCACAATAAAGGCAGGAGGAGGCTTCTTCTTTCACCATACTGGAGCCATAAGCTTGAGTTGGAGGCTTTGAAGAATGGAACTTAATTTGTTGGGTTTTGAGAAGTTGCCGATTTTGTCTTTATTGATCAATAAGTGAGGAGTGATGAGCAGCAGCTTTCATATTTTGGTATTCCTTCTGGAAGTGTCAAGTCCCCCCCTTTGACACTTCCGGCAAGTCTTTCTGATATGAATCTGCCGCTGCTTTTGCATTGAGGATAAAGTGGTTGTTTTTGTGTATCTTTTCTTCAGCAGAATCTTTGTTGCAGCAGCTGATCTCAGCCGTATGATCTTGTTGACGCCTGGCCACACTGGGGTTGACTTTGGAAACCCTAATTAAATTCAAGCCTCGCTATTGAAAATAATAAAGGTAAGTTGATGTTTTAGTCTTCACACCCTCTTGAATTAATCATAATTTTCTTGAACTTTGGTCTTTTAAGAGGGTGTTGTGATTATTTTTAAGCCAAAAAACTGACCCAACTGACTGACACTATATATAGGGTCATCTTATCTTTTATTGTTCAAGTCTATAAAGTGGATACTGAATCATGAAAGAAAAACAAAAAGAAAGAAAGAAAGTGGATAGTTGAGGGCTTTTCAGTTCTTTGGTTTATAGTATTTTGTCCAAAAGATGGACTAGAAATGGAAGCTTTGAATGTTCTAAAGCACACTATTATCTCATAATTTAATCATCTTTGCAGGAATCTTTGAACAGTAATAATCTTTCTTCTCTCCGTATGTTATTCAAACGTCATATTTTATATAGATTCTCTCTAAAGATGTCTATTTCGATTTTAGATTGTTTATAATTGTTGTGTTTATGTTATAAGTAAAAACCCATTAAAAGACTAAACAAAGTTTTAAAAGTGTAAAATAATTTTTTGGGTTAAAAAAGTATATATATTTTTTGTAAATGGGATCCTGCACAATATGCAAAGTAGATAATTCTAACAATTGAGAATTCTTTACCTTATTGTAGGAATTTTAATCATACTCTTTTATAAATAAATTGAATTTTATCTCAAAAAAGATACGTTTTCAATAAAAATTTTGCTTTACAGTTTTTAACATTTTAAATTTTACTTTACAATTTTTAATATTTTTAGATCAGAATTGTTGTGTGGGTATCTCTCTGCTCCCTTTACTATTTATTTATTTATTTATTTTTGTATAAAATTACCCGCCCCCCACCAACGCGGCCCACGCAGTGAAGAGAACAAATCTCTATATTTATATGTGCATGCAGATAGTGTATAAGACAGAGATTAATTAATTGATTGATTGATTAAACCATAATTGAAATCACAGTACAGAATCCATGGAACAGTTAAAAAATTGTGTGAAGGTCAGTGCAATGTGGAAAGTGGACGGCTATTTTATTGTATTGGCTTCTTCCAGAGAGCGTTCTGTCCTTTTTAAGCCCCAAAAAAGTATAAGTAGACAAAATCTGGCAACAGTGTGGCGGTGAGGAGAAAGGCATGGGATTGGACTTTCCTTCTCGTTTACTGGGTGTGTTTGGACGGAGAGAAAATGTGTGGGAAAGTGACAGAAAAGAAAAGAAAAAAGGGCAGAGAAACCGATGCGGGAAAGAGCCACGTACAGTGCGGCGAGACGAGTTAAAAAGCTGGGCGGTAAATGGGGGTTTGTCGGCTAGCGGCTTGGATTCGGAATCCAATTGACTCTCCCGTGTCTCCTTTAATGACTCCAAACTCCACTCTTTAACACCCTTCAGTTCATCGATTAGCTCCCCATCCACACAATTATTAAATGCCCACGTGGCCTTATTGTTGTTAAGTACCAAAATTGTATAATTACTCTCTACTCCTTCCCCTGCCCAAGACGTAAGCGCATGTTTGATTGGTCATAGTTTTTATAAAAAATAATAATTATTTTTTATGTAAATTTTAATTTTGATGGTATTTAATAGGTCATATTTTTTAAGTACTTCAAATTTTCACTTTTACTCACCTGATGCCCAATTTTTATTTTTACTAAAAAACCAATTCTTAGGAGGGTTGGAAAAAAAATTCTAGACATTTGGATAAGAAGAGAAAAAAAAAAAGAATGAAAGCACAAAGGAGAATAAGAGGGGAAGCACGATCAGCAGTCACGAGGAAGAGGGGAAGCGTGGCCGACGATCACGAGGAAGAGGGGAAACACGGTCGGCGATCGGATATGGCAGCAACGGCCAATGATGGTCGTAACGGACTGAGCGAGAGAAAAGGCGAGCAAGAGGCAGTGAGCAAGTGTGATGGTGAGCGACGAGGGCAGCAGCGATTGCTAGTGATGACGACGACAGTAGCGACGGTGATAGCAATGGCAACTCCTTTAACTTGAAGCTATGTGTATGTATATTTGTGTATATATATTTGATTTTTTGAATATTTTGTGTAGTATATTTGATTTATTTTTAGGTAAAAAATTAAGTCAATCAAACGCCTTCAATTGATATTTTTTCTAGAATTTAATTTTAGCTAATTTAATTATTTGGAATTCATTTTTTTTCTACCCAAATTTCACCATTGCAATCAAAAGCACTCTTAAGTATCTTGTAGAATACAAAATGTGTGTTGTATAATATATATGATGTATTATACCATAAGAATGATTTTTGTGACAAAATTAGATTGACAATAAATCATAATGAAATTAATTAATTACATACGAATACAAAATTTTAAGTAAAAAACTCAAATTAAAAAATATATATATTAGTAGAAAAAATAAAAATATCACTAAACAAATAATTATTAGTACAAAAATAATATTATCGCACTAATTTTATATGATCTGGACACCTATTTATAAACCTAAAATTATTTATAGATGTATACAAAATCATATTTTGATCAGAATATTTATTCAAATGAGATAAATTTCAATTAAAATTGAATTTGACAATATTATAATCATAGTCAAATTTAAAGTTATAATCACGATTAAATTAGAAAATCCAAACATATATAAATAAGAATTTTGAGTCATGATTATCATAAATTTTCACTTTACACTTTAAATCTACCAATGAAATTATATAAAATTATTTTTTCTAATAAAATCACAAAAAATTAATATTTTTGACAAATACTAATCAAATCCACGATGCTCTAACTTTGTAATAGGCAAAAACTTAATCAACATATCTATAATATTATTATGAGTATTAATTTTTTTCACAATAATTTTATCATAAATAGTAATATCTTAAATAAAATAATATCCCACGTCAATTTGCAACCCACCAAACACCTTTCACTTCATCCATTAAACAAACCCCCCACCCCCATTTCCATACAGTTATTAAATGCCCACGTGCCCTTATTGTTGTTAAGTACCGAAATTGTATAATTACTCTCTGCCCCTGCCCATACCAAAGACCTAAGTATCTTTCGAATTAAACGATGAAATCTCTCACCTCGAGAATTTCCACGGCCCAGCTTTAAAATAAAAACTTGTAAACATTTATTATATATTTATTAACGTTTTATAATAAAAAAAATATTAAATCTATATAATAAAGCACATCAGTAAATATTCTATAATCTGAACAAATTAAATATCAAATAATATATATTAGTTGTCGACTTGTCGTCGGCCGCCATGGCCGCGACCATCAATCGGGGAGAGGAAACCCTAGTTCGTGGTTGGAGAACTTTGGGTTCCCGACCGTGAGTGATCAAGAACCCTTGTGTTCCCAAACCTTGGATTCTCTTATCATGCGTGATCGAAAACTCTTTGATTTTTATTTTATTTTAATTTAAAAAAAATTATTATACTTAAAATAAAAATAGAATTAATAAAATAAATTATTTTTGAATATTTGTATCTTTAAGGAACTTAAGAGGATAGATTAACCAATTTTACATTTTTTTAAGTCTCAAAAATTCAATAACTAAGTATAAAAATATTAAATTTTGAATTAAGCTTCCTACTTTGAATAAAGTTTTATACTAAAAACAACATTTGATAATCAATGATTTAAAAAAGAGATTTTTATTTTTTTTTAATTGAATCGTTCATATCAAATTTTAAATGTCAAATTCTTGTACATTAAAACTTACACGGTTAGTTTTTTTTCATTTAAAAATTTTCAAAATTAAGTATTAAAACATATATGATATTTCAAAAACTTACCTATTGATATTTAGAGTATTTAAAAATTAATTATTAAATATTTTAAAAATTAAAATTTAAAAAAGTGTCCCCAACCTTGGTATAAAAAAATTACAGTTTGTTGTTCTTTTTTAAAAAAAAAATTCAAATAAAATTAAGTATTGATATTTAAAATTTTAAAAATTATATATTAATTTTTTTTAAATTAAAATTTTTAAAAAAATTTGTAGTCCCAACTGCCGTTGGTTGGGGACTCCAAAGGTCCCCAATTTTTGAGCCTTTGTCAAGCACCTCGAGACCCAAATTGATTTTCAGATTTTTTTTTTTTCAATTTTTTGACATTTTCTCCCTTTTTCCTATTTTTTCAATTTCTTTTTTTTTCTTTTTTTTTCTCCTTCTCCCTTCATCTTCTTCCTCTCGCTTCTTCTTACAACGCACGACCACCGCCTGCACACAGCACCGGCCACCTGCTGGCCTGTCCTTTGCCGATTACTGTCATAGCCAAAGCTGGTCATCCTTAGTCATCATGTCACTGCTACCATCAATCGTTCGCCACCGCGGGTCAGCTCCCACGTCTCTACTTGCGCACACAAACCTTCATCGGCCGTGCCTCGGACCGTTGCACCCAACCACTGCATCAGCTCTCCATCGCGAACCCACCTCTGGTCGCTTGCTACTTCAAGCTCCATTGCCGCTGCAATCGGCCAATTGCCCATCGATTTGGCCTTCAACTCCTTCGCCCACTGCTTGCTCTCTGTATATATCTATATATATATATATATGTAGAGAGAGAGAATGGGGGTCAACCATTGTGGGTATATATGTGTATATATGTATGTGTGTGTTGGGGGGCGATGGCGTGGATAAAGGTCTGTGAGAGAGAGACAGTGAGGGAGTGGATGGGTGGATCTGTGAGAAAGGGAGAGATAGAGAGGCTGTGAGAGATGATGGGACGGTTTTGAGGGTAAAAAATATGTTGATATTTGATCTCAATTATTGATCAATATTCAAAATTCATCTCAGTCATAGGATTAAAATATATCTTAGATATTTTCAAAAATCATTATGTTTTATTAGATAGATGTATTATACCATAAGAATGATTTTTATATAATACATTATTTTTTGATATAATTAGATCATACGCCATTTTTTCTTTTAAAAACTAATCTTTACATGTAATTCTAACACGTGCGACTCTTAAGATTAGGTGGGGTCTTAGGTGATAATTATTTTAGTGGTCATTTATTAATATAAATAAATAATAAAAATTATTAAAAAATTATATTTCTTATTTCTTAAGATGTAAATTTATTAATTAAAATTTTATATTCAAGTTTAGAAATCAAATCTTTTTCAATTGACAATATAGTTAAATTATTTAATCTTTTTATGACATAGTTAAAGGTAAATAAAATTTTATTAATTTTAATTTTAAAAATTTATTTCTACTAAAATTATAGTAACATGAATGGTTAATAGTATTCTATAAGCTATTGATGCATTTGAAAAATAATTTACCCTTTTATAAAATTAGGTATTGTAAGTGATGTTTTGATTTTTATTGTTATAATTTTTTTAAACTTTTAATTCTAAAAATAAATCTAAACCATCAAAGAGCATGTCTTATTTAAAAAAAAAATAAGATTAAAATATTTTTTCTTCAAATTATGAAAACACTTTAACTAACCATGGACAGTAACATAATTGTATATAAATTAGATTTATTTGCGCTAAAAGTGAAATTGGACATGTCATTTAACAGATGGAGTATATAAATTAGAATTTATTAAAAATTAGATATCTTATCTCGTCTAGTCTTCAGGAGAGAAAATAAATTATAATAAATTTAACTTATAAATGTAACATAATTGTAGTTTGTATAATTATAACTCCAAATTTATTTATTAATTTTGATTGTTCACACCACTAATGATCATGGCTAATCACTCTTATTTTCGAATTTTATATTATTCTAAATTAGGTAGACTGTCTTTTGTGTTAAAACCAAGTTAATGTAAGAAATGTATTATTTGATGTAACTTCGATCAATACGAGAAATATACTATTTGATATAACTTCTATCAAATTAAATCATTTTTTTCTTGTTTGCATGCTCTTCTCATTCTTTGAAGGCCTCACCCTTTTTGTAGGCCCTAGGCATAGGCCTTCGTAGCGGCCTATGTCTTGAGCGGACACTAAATTATAGAAATAATAAGAATTTTGTGTTAATACCAAACAAACATTTAAGTTAGGCTTGATCTATATCAATTTGATAGTATGGGAAATCAGGTAACCAAAACCTATCCCATATGGTTCCTAGTTGAGGATGACCAGAGGGATGGGTTTGAATAAAAAAAATTCAACGAATGAGAGAAAAATATGCAATGATATGGTTGTCGAGTCAAAAAATGAGTTTACATGTGAATTATACGGAAAAAGAAACAGAAACGAAAAATGAATATGATACAAAATAAGATTTGAAAAATAATATTTTTTAAAAAAATATGAAGCAAAAATACAAGAAAACGTGTAAATAAAAAAATATAATAATCTTTTTGTAAATATAATTTTTAATATAAAAAATAATTATTTCACCTAAAAATAAACATAAATTCTATAATGCATTCAAATAAATTTTGAAAAATATTAAAAAATTTCAGTTGCCAAATCTTTCGTAGATGGAAACGTGTTTTTAAATTCGAAACACGTTTTTTATATTTTCTTAATATTACGAAATGATTCCTAAACGTTTTTGAAAATTATAAAAACACCTTGAAAACATTTTTTGGCGTTTTGAAAACGTTGAAATAGTATTCCCGAGACATTTCATGTATCATAGGTTTACATGACACTCACTTCATCAATCAAATTTAACTAATGTGATGATATAATAGTCCAAAAATAAAGTGTAATTAAAAGTTGTTAACTAATAAAATTAAAATTTAGACTATTCAAAGCAATGTGCACTTTTTTTAATAACTTGCTCAGTATAGAATGACCAGACTTTTAAAATAAAATCATAATACTTTTTATTGTCTCCAAAATGGTTAATTTTTGCCATAGAACCAGCCCAGGCCCATTTTAAAAGACTGGGCCTATAGCCCAAAAGTAAAAGGATCCAATGGGGCATGTATTTTAATGGCCAAGCCGTTATACCGACACAGGCCCAAGAAGCCAAGTGCCATCTCATCGCGTGGGCTAAAATCAAGGATTTGGTAATGGACTATGCTTTATTTATGATGAATTATTGCTCTCTTTTCATATATCTCATTAAGATACAATCACTAGTTATAATAACAAAATTTAAATCAATATGTTAATGTTACATTAAAATAATGAACTGTATTATCTATATCTTCTAGAAAATTATTAAAGTAATTAAATTACATTAAAATAATTTAAATACGTATTCTTTCATTCTTCTAGTTTTGTGATTTGTAGGCTTAAATAAATTAAAAGGAATTTGTAAAGTTATATCAATTAAAAATTATTTAAAAAACATTAGTGAATAAATAGAAAAATTAATTAATGTCATAAAATAATAAAATTTTAATAAATAATCTAAAATTAATGTTAATCTCAGTTTTACTATTAAATTACTTTAAAATTATTTAAATTAATGATATTTTATTGGAAAAATTAATAAATCACATTAAAAGCTATTAAATGATAAAAAAAATTTGTAGGGTATGAAAAAAATTAAAATAAATTTGTAAAATTATAAATTTAAAAATTATTTAAAGGACTTCAAATAAGTAAATAAAATGGCTTTGAAAAATTTATATATTGTCTTCAAGATTTTTATATTGTTCGAATGAGTTTAAAACCACATTAATTCACATTATTATTAGCTCCAATAATAATACATTAAAATAATTCTTTTTATTTCTTCTCTTTTTCTATTATTCAAATAAATTTGTTGAGTTAAAATAAATTGAAAATAATTTTGTAGCTTTATGAATGTAAAGAAATTTATTTAAATAAAAAACTAATTACTACTATTTTAAACAATAAAACTCATTTTACCCATAAAATAGGAACCCACAACATAGGCATTCTTCTAATCACAATATCAAACTTACGATCGTTAAATTAAAATCTCATCCATGTAATATGAAAAACAACTCAACAAATTAAATGTCTACCTTTTCAAAACATGTTATATTATATAAAATAGCATGTCTTCTAGCCACCTTGAATTAAAGACTACTCTAATGGCCTCCATTAGTGGTAAACATTTGAAAATATAGAGATTAATGCATGTCATGAGTTTCTATAGCTTAGAAAGAATTCTATGCATATTATAAATGTACCCTTATTTTCCAAGATAGTGCCTCTTCTTTACAAAGAAAGTGACCTTTATAGTCACTGTCTTCAAAGCAACCTCCGTTTGCTTTATAGGGTAAAAGTCTTTTATGGATGAATTTTGTCATCCTATAAACCATGCACCCCAAATGCTCATGATAATTATATGGCATAAAATAATATGGATCACAATCAAAAATCACATGCTATGGATGTTATGCTATTGTGCTTTATGCACATAAAATGGCATAAGGAAGACTTATTGTGGTCTCTGAACCCTAAGATCTTTGTCTTCCTTCCTTAGTCCTTTACCTTTGGAAGAAGTGCTCTCCTCAAGGTCCCAAAACCTCTCTTTATTCTTCCCTTTTCCTCTTAATTTTCTCTAGCTTGCATGCATCACAATGAGAAAAAAAAATCCTATTCTCCAACTCTTATATAACCCTTTGCAATTTACCTAATTATATTTATTTTGATGTCTTATTTGTCCTTTTTGTGGGGGTATTTTAGTCCATATAGATTTTTCATTTTTTTCAAGTTTTGTTGCCCGGGTAAACATCAACCCTAATCTCTTCTTCTATCCTTGTAGCCCACTTTTCAATCCCCCCCCCCCCTTTTAGTTGATTTGAATGTTAATCTCTTTATTTTCTCCTCCTTCATCCCTTAGATTTTGTCCAAAATTTTCAAATATAAATATTGGGAGATTTCTTGTCCCATCTCCTTGATTATCCTCTAATTTCTCATTAATTTAGCAAAATCATGAATCACCATAATTGATCAATCTTAATCCTTAAACTTGTCCCGTTAATTGGTTATTGATGTCCAAACAAGGCCGGCCCAAGGTCCAATGGGGCCCTAGGCAATAATAAATTTTTTTTAAGGGAGGGTAGGGTGCTGTATTTGTTGGGGGCCCCTCAATTTTTTTTATTTTTTTGGGGGAGGGCAATTTTTTTTTGGGAGTGCGGAAGGTTGCTTTGTTCTCTGTTGTATTTTTCTTTGTGGGGGGGGGGGGGGGAGGGGATGCAAATTTTTGGGGGCCCTAGGCATAGGCCTCAGTGGCCTATATCTTGGGCCGACCCTGTGCCCAAAACTGTCCCTTAAAATTCCCAAGATCATAGCCCCAAAGCCAACTTTAATTAATTTCAATTGTTCATTAAAATTTTCACTAGTTTTGTCGACCAATTTGCCTAGTCTAGTCAATTAGACTAGTCGAGTATGCTAGGTTGAATTCTTTTGTCTTAGTTTTGCTAACCAATAAATGATTCAATTTGGTCGATCGTATTGGTCTAATGAGCTCGACTAGTTCTTTCCTCACAATTTAGTAGACCAGAACTTCTAGATTTTCATTCTTAGTCGATTGAGGTGTCTCTTATGGTATTTTTTCTCCCACCTTTTATATTCATTTACTTAATCTCTTAACCATCTTTTAGGCATCTTTTATGCATGAGTTTTCCTAATGATTACCCCCTTCAAGATCCTATTGAGTCTATCTAGTTTTTTCAAGACTAAACCTTATTAGGCTCAAATATCTCTCAAAATTTCCCATTAAGAGTTTTAATTAATTAGATAAATAATACGGGTTGTTATATATTTCCCTTAAGAGAATTTTGTCCCCAAAATTTGAAGTGAGTTAGACTATAGACCACAAATATTGTCATTAAATTACTTCGAATATGGGAATGATTTTTAGTTACATCTAATCTATGAAAATTATATCATCTTAATAAGTTTGGACATTTCTCCCACATCTCATATTCATGTTTCCAAGTGGCCTTCTCCATCAGTTGATTCCTCCATAGAACCTTCAGCATGGCTAATATATATATATGCTCTTGTTTCATAGCACCTGATCCTTCTTATCTAAAATTTCCATGGGTCTTTCATCATAGGTTAAGTCTTCACAAATCTCAACCTTGTTGGGGGAATATTCTATGCGATGGGTCAAGCTCATTTTATGCAATTGATACATGGAACACCTCCTGAATGCGTGATATCTCCATAAGTGGTGTCATTTTGTTTGCCACAAGACCTATGCATTCCACCTTGTCATAAGGCTTAATGTACCTCAACCTCAATCTACTTAGACCTTCCCTGGTGTAGTAACTCATTGGGGATGAGCTTAAAAAACACTTGATTAACTCTAAGTTCTTTCTTCTTTTATCATATTCAGACTTTTGTTTATTTAGGTAATAACCTTGAGTCTTTCCTTCCCCACATGAATCTTTTTTTGTGGTTTCTCGTGATTGTGCCAGTTCTTCCTAGTGGAAAAATTTTTCGCCCAAGGGTGCCTGGGTAGAATGAATTTTTGCTCGAAATAAGAAGAAGAGAGTTCCTCCAAGTGGAATGAATTTCCACCCGACACGAGAAATATGCATTTCCTCCAGGTGGAATGATTTTCCCTTGAGCTATGGGTCGAGGTTGTGCGAGGCTTGACTTGTGGGTTGAGGCCAAGCGAAACCTAACCCATGAATCAATTCTCGGGTATCATCATTTGTCTTAGTTACAATTGAGATTCAATAACAATTACAATCAAAATCAAACTTTGAATCCAAATGCAAAGAACCTCACACAATTGCAAATGCCTAAATGAAATTCGACTCCATATTTTAAAAATCCAACACAATCCCAATTGCCTCAAAACGCAAGAACATTAAACAACAATCATGAGCAGTCTCCTATCTGGTGCATTTGAAATATAGTTTTTTATTTAATTTCAGAATTAGGATTTACTTAGAAATAGAGTTAACACTACATAATAACTTATTTGACCTTTGTAAAAATGTAATAATTTATTTTACACTATTTTCTAATGTTTTTGTGTACAAAATATGAGAAGAAAAGGAGCATTAATTAATTATAAATATATATATATATAGTCGTAGTAATGCTGTGCTGTCCAAGCACACGCAGACATCTGTGCATATGTGGAAGCAATATAGAGAGCGAAGGAAGATTAAGCAAGCAAGACGTTCGGTGGCGGTGGAGCTCCAAATGCGAGCGGGCGAGAGGTGACGTTTCTTTCGGCCCGCTGTTTTGGCTCTGTCGCCTGCGGCGAAGCCCAATTCTTTTGGCCTCATTCAAGCGCACGAGGAAGTCGCAAAAATGGAATAATCGATCACGAGATTGCTCATCTCCAAAGCACAATACTACCATAAGCACCACGCCATAGCTTCCTCTTAACCCCGCTAATGCCGCCACTCTCCTCCACTTTTAACTCTCTCTCTCTCTCTCTCTCTCTATATATATATATATAATTTGTTTGATAATATTTAAATATATAATATCTCTGCAATAAATATTGCCATTTTCATTTTTATCTGATAATTGAAATAATAAGAGCATTTGAAACTTGTTGGGTGCCAGCCACATTGTTTAATTTGTTGGCTTTCCTATTTTGGAATCATTCTCCCTCATAAATGTATAATATATATATATATATATAGATGCATAAGTTGCAAATTCTAAATAGATAAAGATAGCATATTTTGGAATTCCGGGAGGAGAGAGAGAGAGATGCCATTCGTCCTCAGTTTCTTCACAATACCCGGTTTTTATTATAACACGAAACAGCTGCGCTAGCCAGCTTGTTCCCTTCCTCCTGATATAAATACCGCACTTCCGCCTCTCCTTTTCTTCTATACTGCCTTTCCATCCCTAAATTCCTTAGAAAGTCATGAAAATGAGTTGCAATGGCTGCAGAGTGCTGAGAAAAGGCTGCACCGAGAGGTGCACTCTCCGGCCATGCCTCGAATGGATCAACTGCCCCGAAGCCGAAGCCAACGCCACCGTCTTCCTCGCCAAGTTCTACGGCCGCGCCGGCCTCTTCAACCTCATCAATGCAGGCCCCCCGCACCTCCGCCCCTGTATATCCACCCCCACACCCTTTCCTTTTCCACCCAATCCGGCAATTACTGACGGGGAGAGAGTCTCTAGTCTCGTATTTACGACTTTCTTTGAGCAACTGAATGGGTTGTTTTACTAATTCAGTTTCTGTATTTTTGGTGTTTTGCAGCGATCTTCAAGTCACTGCTGTACGAGGCTTGTGGGCGGATCATCAACCCGATACACGGGTCGGTGGGGCTGTGGTGGTCCAGCAACTGGCATTGCTGCGAGGCAGCGGTGCAAGCCGTGCTCAGCGGCTCGCCGATCATACCGATCCCCGCGGACGACGCCGCTGCGGCGGCTCACCCTATGATGCCTATCGTTGACAGCGATATCCGCCACCTCAACAAGGACCCCAGATCGGAGAACCAGCGGGCCCACGTGCAGCCCCGCTTCAAGCGCACCGGCGGCCGCGGCCGCAGCCGTAGCCAGCAGGACACTGTGGCCGAGTTCGCCGCCGAGCCTGGCCGGTTTTCCTTTTCTGGATCCGGCAGTAGCCACTCTGAGGGTCTGAACCAGTTCTACGCCAGCGGCAGCCAGGACGACTCGATGTTATCTGAAAGCCAAGCTGAGGAAAGCCAGGCTGATTTGGAGCTGTCTCTGGGTTTCAATCCTGTTTGGCGAATCCCTCGTTCCAATGGCGGCGGCTCAGATGGGTTCTGAAGACAAGCTTATAGTTATCAGTTCAGTTTAGCTCAGTTCAGTACTTCAGTTCAGTTCAGTTCAGTTCATGTCCCCTTTTTCGTTGCCTTGTTCTTGCTTGTGTTCTTCTTGCCTTGTGTATATTCAGAAGCATAGAGATCCATATTTAATTAAAGAATATACACATATATAAATATATAATGCAATATGTAAGATGGTTTTCAATGTTATTTTGGGTTGTAAATCAATGTGAAAGTGTGTTCTTTTTAAATTTGTTTACTTGATCAGCCTATGCCTATCCCTTTTTTCACTAATATTTATATATGATCTAACTCACAGATGGAGTACACTGACTAATTACACAACTCGCACACACTCCTAGCTAGCTAGCTTGATAATCATAGTTTACTTGAATACGAGCGATGACGCACGAATCATGTGGTAAGAGAATTATGAGTGAGATAACGTATGAATCACATGTTTAGAGTACTCAAAACTCAATGAATGCGTGTAGTAACTCACGGACCACGTGAATCGGCTAATCACAGCTCAGTTCATTAAACGTACGTACGTATACCATGACTCACAAACACCAAATAAGAACAAAACCTCATTAAACGTATACAATATTATATAATCCCTATTTGTATATATAATCGATAAATATATATATATAGTACTATACATTTATAAGGAATTAGTAACATTTTATAAATATCTTTTCACAAAATTATTAATTAGTTCTTGATAATTATAAAGGCTTCAACCATCTAATTAAAAATCCCAATTCCCGCAGAGATGTAATCAGTAATCAGTGAGAGGGAGTGGACGAGTGGAATAGGAACGGCGCGCGGTGACAGGAGAGCTTGCTTGGATGGAAGGAAAAAGCGGCGGGTGAGCACGTGAGGAGCATGCGCAAGGTGTGAGGTGACGAGCACTGGGAGCTGCTTTACATGCAAGCTCTCTTGTCGCCACTTGGAATTTCAGGCTTTTTTAGCTGTCGTGAGGATTCATCGCCGTTTGCCGATCGCTCGCCGATCGTATTGTTTTCATTAATTTCGAAGGACTCGTTACGAGAATTTTAGTATTTTTAAAAATTTTGAATGCCTTTAAGGTTGGAATTCTTTTTTTAATTATTATTATTATCATTTATCTTCACAATAGAAACGTGTAAAATTTGAAATTTCATTTATCTTCAAACTTTAAAATTAGAACATATTTTTAATATGATTTTAGTTAACATCATATTTTATTATTACATTTTTAATGATAAAATATCATCACTATATATATATATATGTGTGTGTGTGATGGTTACATAATCTTTTTGATTTTTTTTTATCACGAGAAATCAAGGATTTCCCAATACACAATAGCCTTTGGCAAGGGACCGTCACACTTTTCCTATAACTCCCTAGTCTCGCCCGCACGAGTACACAAGCGAAGCGAGTAACACTGGATCGAAACCTAGGCACTGATCCCCTGAATAGATTCAAATAATACACATGGTCAGGCAAAAGTGCGAATTGAATGATGAGGTCACAATTTACTCTATCAAGTGACGAGACGACAAATCGACAGCAACTTCGAGGCTCCAAGTTGTATGTGTAGACTCCCATTGGAATTCTTCAAGCTTTGGAATCCGCATTCTCTCACGATCAATTGGAATCCAGTTAAGATATGTTTCTTAAAAATAATAGACTGTTAGCCGATGATGATAACGTTCTACAATTCAAACAAACCAAAAAAAAAAAAAAGTTTAGTGTGTAAATAAAAATATTATAAGTTTGTTCTAAAATTAAAACTAAATTAAAAGTTTAGCATTTTTTTGATAATTTACCCTAAGAATTATAATTCAATTTTAATTTTTAGTATTTTGTTCCAAACTAAATAATTATAGTTCTAATTCTATTGAAATTATTAAAACCATGGAATTAGAATTCTGATTCCACTAGTATTGGTTCCAATTCCAAACATGTAGAAGGAAGAGAAAGCTTGGAGCATTAAGGAAAGGATTTTTTTAATAACATTATTATTTTCTTAATTATGGTTATAACATCGAATTTATGTTATTTACCATACAAGTATCTTACGCGATCTGAACCTGCATCGAATAAGAGTCGTTAGTTAAATCAATGAGTCTAGGTCATGGAAAGACTTGCTAGTTATATCAAGTGGTCTTTCTTTAGCCTAGAGCCTTTGGGTCAACTTAAGGGTTTATGGGAATAATTAGCAATTAATTTTTACCAAGTGTTGTGATATAAATAAGGTTAACACAACAAGTCCATGTATATAAATTACCTATCTCCAAGATTGAAATCTGAGTACACAATTTAGACCATGAAAACAAGAAGAAGTGAGAATGGTAAAATTCCTAGGGAGGAGAGTTATGTCAAGTTGCAATTGATTTTCTTTTCTATTATGGGTTGTTGATTCATCTTACATAGAATGTTGTGTATAGAAAGCTTCAATCCTTGAATACTTCACATACCAAAAGATCTAAGTTTTATGACTAATCTTCCAGAGGGATTTAGGGATTTAAGAACTTAGGAAAGGGTTTGTAGAAGTTATTTTGAGAATAAAAATACAATATTAGAACTTACTAAGAAAACTTGTCAAGATTTGGGGAAGATGTCAGGTGTGAGAATGGTTAAGAATGTGAAACTAAGATAGAAAATTTTGGGGATACTAGGAAGGGTTTCTACGTGCAAGGAAGAATGGTTGAGCATGCCAAATTTGTTAAGTATTAGCATAGACTTGTTGGTTGAACTAAGGGGTATGTCTAGGCCAAAGAGAGACACCCTAAGCCATAATTCCCTTTGATGTCCTAATATATATTGTGCACAATGGCTTTGGTTGTCACCATCTAATGCCCCTCTTAGTAATCTTGTTTGTTTAGTGAAGTATGCTAAAACTTGAGCTTTTAGGGTACATTACAAGAAATTTAGTATATTGTGACAAAAATAATTATGATTGATTAAATTTTGTTACAAAAAGTATCTTTTTTGTCACAAAATAGAGTTTTCTCATGCCAAATTCAAAAATTGAGTAAGGTTGTGACAAATAATATTTTGACAAAATATTTTGTCATAATATAGTGATGTAGATAATTTATAATGAAAAAATAATTTTTGTCACAAAATTTTGTCACATCAAGTTGGCGCCAATTCAACTTACATAATATGACAAAATAATTTTGTCACAAAAAAATTGTCACAATATTTAATTATATAAGATGTAATTACAAATTTTTTTAATCACAATAAGTAATAATTTTTATAACAAAAATAGTTTGTCACAACATAGTATTATAAAAAAAATATGACAAAAATATGTACGTCACAAGAAATTCATTTTTTTGTGACAAAAATAATTTTAATGATAAAAATAATTTTATTAAATTTATTTTTTCATAAAAATACATCATATTAGACATAAAAAATAATAATCTGGTGACAAAAAAAATTCAAAATATTTTTTCATAATAAAAAAATAAAAGACATGTAGTGATAAAAATATTTTGTCATAAATTTTCAGCCCCAATATTAATTAGATATCTTAACAAACATATTAATAAATTATAAAAGAAACACTAGAAAATTAAATAATAAAATAATAATTAATTTTTGACTAATTTAATTTTCTTAAAAATTTCCTTCCATCATTTCCCTCTTTAAAAATTTTATTTCACATTTGTTGTTTTGATTTCACACAAAATATGGTGTTCTCTTTATTTTTTAATTTTTAATTTTCTATTTTGATAGTCAGTTTTTAGAAAATTGAAAAAGCGTTCTCTTTGTCATTTTGAAAAATTATTTTTTAAAATAAAAAATTAGAAAACGCGTTCTTTTTAAAATTTTGAAAATAATTTTTAAATAATATTTTATTCAATAAATTTGATTAGTTAGTAAATTAGAAATATTTAATGTTAATATATTATTAAAAAATATATACATTTTAAAGTTAATGAATTTTGTAATATTTTTTCTCATTACAATAATAAAATATGAATAAATAAATGTGTTTTGAGTTTATATTGGCACCAAATTTTTTATGCCAATATTAATTAGATATCTTGAAAATGAATAAAGTAATATTTAACTTTTGACAAATTATAATTTTTGTTCAAAATTTGCCCTTATCATTTTCTTCCTTAAAAGATTTTATTTCACCTTTGCTATTTTGATCTAATAACTTAAAAAGGTTAAATTTCTTATTTAATAACTAAAACTTTGAAATTTTGACTTTTGTTTAATATTAAGATATTTTGTCATAAAATATTGATGCCAAATTTTTAGTGTCAATATTGATTAGAATATTGAAAAATAATAAAATAATATTTATTTTTTGGTAATTTTAAATTTTAATAATTGGTCAATCCATTAAGATTACAAATTTACGAAGATGGCCATCACATGTTACTTTTTAATTAATTTAATAAATATTAAATATTAATTACTAAATATAATTTTTTTAAAATAAATATTAAATATAGAATATTATTATTTTTTTAAAAAAATAAATACAAATCTTCTTTTTATTTTTTAATCAATTAATTTATTTCAAAATTTTAAAAAATATATATTTATTTCAATTTAACTAGAATGGCAAAGAAATAATGATTGTAGTTCATCTGTCAGAGAATTACGTGTTAACCTTTCTAACTACAAATCCAAAGTTACACAACATCTAAGAAAGTAATTATAGAATATTCAAGGGGTACAACTTCATTATAGAATCTACAAAACAATAATCTAATTCACTTACGTTAATAGCTTTAGATTTCGTCAATGCTCACTGTTGATAATCACTGTTGATGATGGTTGCCGAACACGACGAATCCAAGTTCATTGATATCATTTGATAATGGCCACTGACTGCTACTAGTTTCGACTAGGTAAAGTTGCGAACTAGTCTCTTGAAAATAAGAAAACGACACATTTTCTTCTTGGATGACCGAGTTTTTAAAATTACAAATAGGGTTTGGATCATTCACGATGAAAGATCCATTATCATAATATGGGTTTGAATTGGCTTCTGGGTGAAATCAATTTTGAACATTGAGAGGGTTTGCATAAGAGTTAGCAAATAGTAATTCCTCCAATAAAGTTAGATGAAATTGAAAATCGACGACCTGCTGTTGGAGGGCAAAAATGTAGGATACATAGTCATATATAGGATCTTGAAGCCTAGATTGAGCTTCATACAATAGTATAGCAGCAGTCTCATAACGGTCACTTACCGAAAGTTGAGCTAGGAGTTTAGAAGCATTATTGGTACCAAAAACAGTGTGGATGGCTGCAAAATCAATAGGTCCTTCTTCATGACAGAAGTAAGGGGCCAAGACGCATAATTGGATACATCTTCTTCTTAAAACTTTGCAGGCACCGCATAGAGAACCGAGTCCTGACATTATCTTCTAGGAAGATCTAGTAGAATCTGGGTAGATGTAGCTAGATCTGTGTACTGGGTAGATCTGACCGGATCTGGATTGACGGATAGAGAAACAGATTTGAAGGCAGCGATGGATCTAGAAGGTGGATCTGGAAGGCGATGGATCTAGAAGACGAAGTAAATCTGGAAGACAGATCAGATCTGGAAGACGGAGCAAATCTGGAAGACGGATCAGATCTGGAAGACAGAGCAAATCTGGAAGACGGATCAGATCTGGAAGACAGAGCAAATCTGGAAGACTGATCAGACCTGGAAGGCAGATCGGATCAGATCTGGAAGATCCAGCAAATCTGGAAGACGAATCAAATCTAGAAGGCGATGCAGATTTGAAATATGGATCAGATCTGGAAGGCGACCGGTGGATCTCGAAGGCAATGCAGATCTGGAAGGCAACAGAGGCCGTGATCTGAAGGCAGTGACGACAGAGAGACAGATCTGAAGGCAGCGATGGATCTGTAGCTTGCATAGGCTTGAGCCGATGGATCTGGAAGGTGCACGGCGATCAAGAGTGACCGGTGGATCTAAAAGGCGATGGATTCGGAAAACGAATCAAATCTGGAAGGCAATCGGTGGATCTCGAAGGTGATGCAGATCTGAAAGGCGATGCCGGATCTAGGCGGCAGCTGCAGAGGCCGCGATCTGAAGGCAGTGACGACAAAGAGACAGATTTGAAGGCAGTGATAGATCTGCAGCTTGAGTAGGCTTGAGCCGATGGATCTAGAAGGTGCATGGTGACCGGTGGATCTCAAAGGCGTAGTTGAAGGATTTGGAAGGTGGTGGATCTTGAAGGAGAACAGACGCAGGGAAGAAGGAGAAGAAAGAAAAAATTCTGAAAAAATAGAAACGAATTTAGAGACGGAAAAAAATTCGTCTCAAATTTATAAATTTTTTTTATAATTTTTAAAAATAATATATAATTAATAATTAATTATTAAAAATAATATTCAATTTTTTGTGACAAAAATAATTTTAATGACAAAAATAATTTTATTAAATTTAATTTTTTTTCATAAAAATACATCATATTAGGGATAAAAAATATAAAATAATAATTAGGCTTTATCAAAAGGAGGCAAGGACACTGCAACAAGCACATCATTGCCAAACCTAAACCCGTTCCCTTTTGCAACTTGAAATAAGATATCAATATTTATATTTTTTACTTTAATTTTAAATAAATAATTAAAAATCCAAACTAATAGTTTTATTGATATTTAAATTATGAAAAATAAAATATTGATGCAAATCTCTCTCTCGTACTCTTAATAGTTTTGAGCTTTACCCCTAACATTTAGAAAGATAAATAAGTACCAATTGTAGAATAAAAAATACGATATATTAATTAAGCGACAAATTCTGAGTCCCTATGAGGTCTACTTAACGTGGGAAAGTGATTTGATTCTTCCAAATCTTCTTTTAATTGAGATAACCCCTTTAGAGAGATCCATTTGGAATAAAGACCAAACCATACTTGGAGATTGGGACATGTCATTATTGTTGTAACGACCCATTATTGAGTTTAGAATTTTAGAATGATATATTAACTTATTTTAGTTATTTTATATAAGTTGAGCAAATTTGATTCTTAATGTTGAAATAGATCTATGGGCTTGTATGTATGAGTTTAAATTAAATGGATGAGATAATGAGTTGGGCTTCAATTTATTTAAGGCAAGTGGGCTAAGAGTTGGGCTTGGGCCTTTAAGGAAATAGAAGATGGGCCATTTATTGGGCTTAAGCCCAATACAAAAAAAAAAAAAAAAAAAAAAAAAAAAAAAAAAAAAAAAAAACCATCTACGCATCATTATTTCCCAACCCCCATTTCTTTTTCTTCTTTCACATTTTCTTTCACTTCTTCTTTATTTTTTTTTCACTCCCTCTTTTACTTCTCCTTTCTTCTTTCACTCCTCCTTTTACTTCTTCTTTTTCCTTTACTCCTACTTTCTTCTTTCACTTCTTCTTTTACACCTTCTTTTTCTTCATCTTTATTTCCTTTTCTTCTTCTCCCTCCCGACGACTTCTTCTTCTTCTTCTTCTTCTTATTCTATTCTTCTTCTTCTTCTCCTTCCTCTTCTTCTTCCTCATCTGATACGCATTCTTTTTTTTTCTCCTCTACTGCTTCTATTCTGTTAAATTTTCTGTGGCAATTGGAGCTTCTGTGCGGGTGCTTCATCTTGATTTATTCATCCTCAGGCAAGTATCCCTTCTTCTTCTTCTTTTATTTTTCTCCCCTTCCGTGTATAGCATTTCTATTAATTTTTTTTTTATTTATCTACATAGTATAAAAATTCCTAAATATTGTGAGTCTATTTGATGTCTCAAAAGGGGTTTGATTCACCCCAATATTATTCTGTGAATGGCATTTTTCGCCTCCATTATGATGGGAGTTTGTTCACCTTCATTGCTCATTGTAGTATATTTATTGGTATATCTTATATGTGAATGATGTCTGGATAATTAATGTCTATACCCGAATGTCCCATGAAATTGTGGAAAAATATCAAGTTAATGTGTAAAAAAATTCGGATGCTATAGTACCATACAGTACCTATACAGTATCTCGATACAGTACCTATACAGTATCTCAATACAGTATCTCGATACAGTACCATACAGTACCTATACAGTATCTCGATACAATACCATATAGTATCTCGCTATAGTATAATACCGTATTCGTACAGTATACATACAGTATCTTGATACAGTACCTATACAGTATCTCAATACAGTACCATACAGTACCTATACAATATCTCAATACAGTACCTATATAGTATCTCGATACAGTACCATACAGTACCTATACAGTATTTCGATACAATACCATATAGTACCTCGCTATAGTATAATACCGTATTCGTACAGTATACATACAGTATCTTGCTACAGTACCATACCGTATCCGTATAGTACCCCGCTACAGTACCCATCCGAAAATTTTTATTAATATTAATTAAACATTTACTTAATGTATTAGAGCGATTGTATGGTGGAAAAATAACAATTTTTGCCATAACATTCTTCAATGGTATTAAATGTATATTGAGAACGAGAATTTAAATTTTACATTGCTGGTAAATGCATACATGATGCATACATGTACATGATGCTCATATATATATATGTTCTTAGCGCACTTATTATTTTGCGCGGAAATAAAGGGTACCCTAGGAGCGCCTGACGCGGGACGAGGTGGCCATAGCCCGGCAGGTTGTGCTCAATACATTATGTGTTGATTTACTGATATGATGATTAACGCATATTTTGCATCGAGGCTTATGAGCCTATGGGACTTATACTTATGATGTATGCACTTGTATGATTATACATGAACAAAAATTTGAAATTTATAATTCTATGAGATATGATTTCCGACTTCTATAATTGAATATTGATATGAAGTCGTTGTACACTCCTCTCGGTATCATCATGATTTCTCTTTCTTCATACTGCTCCTTTGTACTAGAACTTGCTGAGCCTTGTGGCTCACTTGATCTTCTTATGCCATTCCAGGTAAAGGTAAAGCAGTCATTAAGGGCGAGTCCAGTGGGACTACAACCCAAGGGTAGTGGTGTACAGAGGCACTCAACTCGGAGATCCTAGTTGCGTTTTGGTGAGGAAGATTGATGAGATTTTAAATTGTTGTTTTACATTAGAGCCTCATATTCGGTTTGTATGGCCTAAGAGCCTAGATGTATCAACATTGGTTTGTAACGAAAGTTATTGATATTTCGCTGCGTGAAAATAGATAAATGTGTGTGTTTATTATGAGGTATTGTTCTATATCATCCTTGTGATGACCTCCTTTCGAATGTCCTATGCTAGCAGGCACATTCGGGAGTGGGCCCTTACAGTTTTGGTATCAGAGCGATTAGGTATAGGAGTGAGGAGTCTCTGTACACTTAGGATTGGTGGGTAGAGTAGATGTGTGTTTAGTAGTCTAGTGAGACTAAGTTAAGATGGAGTACTAAAAGGTCTTTTGGTTGTACAGGAAATGAGTGGACGTCGAGGAAGGCCGCCGACACGAGCCCGAGGCTACCGGGCAATTCTTGCTCCAGGTCATGATCCCATTCCGGAGCCTGCACCTGTACCTAACCCTACACCACCCCCAGCATCGCCTACTCCTACAGATTCAGTGGCAGAGTTGCGCCAAGAGGTTATTGAGTTGAGGGGCACGATGGCTTCCATGTTGAGGCATTTCGAGGAATTCATGGCCCATCAGGGCAGGACAGGACAGGCGCCGCCGGTAGCAGGGAATGAGCCAGTCTTACAAGAAAATGTTAGTGGTCAGACGTCGAACCCAGTGCAGCAGGAGGTCGAGCCTCAGGGTATGGATGGTAATGCTGGCAGTCAGTTGGTGAGGAACTTCATAGCACTCAGGCCATCAGAATTCAGAGGGGGAAACGACGTTCTGGTTGCAGAAGAGTGGCTGATGGCAATAGAGAAACATCTGCGGACCATAGGATGCACTGATGCACAGAAGGTACAGCTGGCCACATACCTATTTCGGGGAGCAGCTGAGAGGTGGTGGGAGACGGCCAGACTGCGATTCAGGAACAGGGAGCCATCTTGGGCTGAATTTAGGGAGCTCTTCAACGCCAATTATTTTCCCGCCTGGGTTCGTAGCCAGAAGACATACGAGTTCATCGAGTTGACCCAGGGCAACATGTCAGTGGCTCAGTATGAGGAGGAGTTCACCTCCCTAGCACGCTTTGCCCCCGAGTTAGTAGACACTGATGAGAAGAAAGCGACCAAGTTCTTGAGAGGGTTACGAGTGGAGATTCGATTTCAGCTGGCAGGTGCGCAGTTCACTGACTATTCTACACTGGTACATCGGGCATACATCATTGAGAGGGAGAGGAGCGAGCTGAGAGCAGCCCTGACAGCTTCTAGGGGGTCAGGCTCAGCCCAGGGCCAGGGCAATGACAGGAAGAGGAAGGGTGCACCAGGGCCTTCGAGAGGCACGCCAGACATCCCCCCATGCAAGACATGTGGAAAGAGGCATCGTGACCCATGCCGCTACGACAGAGGGGCGACATGTTACACTTGTGGTCAGGCGGGGCACGTACAGAGGGACTGCCCTCAAGGGTCAGGTAGAGCAGGTAGCCAGGAGGTGACATGTTTTAAATGCGGGCGCAAGGGCCATAAGGCCAACGTTTGCTCAGTGCCAGCTCAGCGAGGGGGCCAAAGGCCGGGGTATCAGAGTGATAGATCTGGGCAGAGGCAGTCAGTGCCTAGACTTCAGGGGATGGCACCATCATTGGCACTACCAGCAGGACAGAGCACCGCAGATGCTGATAGACCCCACATCCAGGGGCGAGTGTTCGCCTTGACTACAGCTGAAGCAGAGCAAGGGAAAGACACAGTGCAAGGTATCTTATCCTTATATGATATTGATGTTTGTGTTTTATTTGATACGGGATCCACACACTCTTTTGTTGCACCTCGGGTGGTATGTCATATTCCAATTTCCAGTACATTGTTACCATATTATTTGATTGTGACTACTCCGGGAGATACGAAAATGGTGGGTAGTGAGGTGTATAGGGATTGTAAAATCATGGTGCACGATAAGGAGTTTCCGGGGAATTTGGTGGTGCTAGACATAAAAGATTTTGATCTTATTTTGGGCATGGACTGGCTATCCCAACACTATGCTAAGGTTGATTGTCGGCACAAGGTAATTCATTTTGAGTTGCCTCATCAGCCAATTGTTGTGTATAGAGGCATTAAACCAATGAGCTCCACACCCTTGATTTCGGTGATGAAGGCGGAGAAATTAATGCGACATGGTTGCGAAGCATATTTGGCTTTAGTGACGACTGGTAATGAGGACAAGATGGAATTGCCAGATATTCCGGTGGTCTGTGAATTTCCCGATGTATTTCCTGAAGAGTTGCCAGGATTGCCGCCATCGAGGGAGGTTGAATTCTCTATTGACTTAGTACCAGGTACGCAGCCAGTTTCTAGGGCTCCTTACAGGATGGCTCCAAATGAATTGAAAGAGCTAAAGGTGCAGTTGGAGGAATTGATTGAGAAGGGATTCATCCGCCCGAGTGCCTCATCTTGGGGTGCTCCAGTTTTATTCGTGAGGAAGAAGGATGGATCCATGAGATTATGCATTGACTACCGGCAATTGAATCAGGTGACGTTGAAGAACAAGTATCCCCTCCCCCGTGTTGATGACTTGTTGGACCAGTTACGTGGAGCATCCGTCTTTTCGAAGATTGACTTGAGGTCTGGATACCATCAGGTGAGGGTCAGAGAAGAAGATGTAAAGAAGACTGCTTTTCGCACTAGGTACGGCCATTACGAGTTTGTGGTCATGCCATTTGGGTTGACTAATGCCCCGGCAGTCTTCATGGATTTGATGAACAGGGTGTTTAGAGAGTATTTGGATAGCTTTGTTATAGTGTTCATTGATGACATACTCATCTACTCGCCGAGTTTGGAAGACCATAAGACCCACCTTAGGCTGGCATTGCAGAGGCTGAGGGAGAGGCAGTTGTATGCCAAGTTCAGTAAGTGTGATTTTTGGCAGCGACAGGTTGACTTCTTGGGACACGTAGTATCTGGTGAGGGTATTTCAGTAGACCCTGAAAAAGTGAAGGCAGTGATTGAGTGGCCACAACCGACTACAGTGACCGGCATCAGGAGCTTTTTGGGGCTAGCAGGTTACTACAGAAGATTCATTGAGGGTTTCTCTAGGCTTTCCTCTCCTATGACAAAGTTGACTCGGAAGGGAGTCAAGTACGAATGGAACGAGGCTTGTGAGCGTAGCTTTGAGGAGTTGAAGAAGAGGCTAACCTCAGCACCAGTATTGGCTATTCCTAGGAGTGGAGAGACATTTTCCATCTTCAGTGATGCGTCACACTCAGGTCTCGGATGTGTATTGATGCAGGATAGACGAGTGAATGCCTATGCCTCGAGACAATTGAAGAAACATGAGGTGAACTACCCTACCCATGACTTGGAGTTAGCGGCAGTAGTGTTTGCTCTCAAGATTTGGAGGCATTACCTTTATGGAGAGAAGGTGGAGATTTATACTGACCATAAAAGTTTAAAGTACCTTTTCTCCCAGAAGGAGTTGAACATGAGGCAACGTAGGTGGATGGAGCTTTTGAAGGACTATGATTGTGAGATCTTGTACCATCCGGGGAAGGCCAACGTGGTGGCCGACGCATTGAGTCGCCGAGGGGCTTATATGGCGGCTATGAAGACCCAGGAATGGATGCTTTTGAGTCAGATGGGGGAGTTATCTATCTCTGGACCCGAAGAGAGACCTACGGGGTATTGTTCGTACCTAAGGGTACAACCTGATGTGATGGAACAGATTAGGGTGCAACAATCACACGATGTGAAGTTGGCCCAGATCTTGGCAGATGTGGGGAAGTTTTCCCCAGTGGGTTTCAGCCAAAGGGGCGATGGGATGCTACTATTCCAAGATCGGATTTGTGTACCAGATGATGCGGAGATCAGGAACGAGATTTTGGCAGAGGCTCATAAGTCCCGCTATACGATTCACCCCGGCACGACGAAGATGTATCAGAATCTACGGAGGCAGTTTTGGTGGGATGGTTTGAAGAGAGATGTGGCAAGATATGTATCCCAGTGTGCAGTGTGCCAGCAGGTTAAGGCAGAACATCAAAAACCAGCAGGTCTCCTACGGTCGTTGCCCATTCCAGAGTGGAAGTGGGATAACATATCCATGGACTTCGTGTCAGGGCTACCAAGAACAGCGAAGGGGTGCGATGCTATTTGGGTGATAGTAGACCGTTTGACGAAATCAGCCCATTTCCTACCGATTAAGAAGACTTACCGTTTGAACCACCTTGCGAAGTTATATGTGGAGGAAGTGGTGAGATTACATGGAGTTCCCTCTAGTATCGTGTCGGATCGGGACCCTCGATTTACTTCACACTTTTGGGGAGCGTTGCAAGATGCTTTGGGGACGAAGCTAAAGTTTAGTACCGCGTTCCACCCTCAGACAGATGGACAGTCAGAGAGGACCATCCAGACATTAGAGGACATGTTGAGGGCATGTGTGTTGGATTTCCATGGTAGTTGGGATGATCATCTGCCACTAGTAGAATTCGCTTACAACAACAGTCACCACTCTAGTATTGGTATGCCGCCTTATGAGGCACTTTACGGCAGACCGTGTAGATCACCCATTTGTTGGGAGGAGATTGGAGACAGAGCATTATTGGGGCCAGAGATTGTTGAGCAGACATCAGAAAAGATTCGGATTATCAGGGCTAGAATGAAGGTCGCACAGGACCGACAAAAGAGCTATGCGGATAAAAGACGTCGAGACTTGGAGTTCTCAGCTGGGGACCACGTATGGCTGAGAGTGATGCCCATAAAGGGCGTACGCAGATTTGGGGTGTCGGGGAAGCTTAGTCCTCGCTATATTGGACCGTTTGAAATCTTGGAACGAGTTGGCCCTTTGGCCTATAGGTTGGCCTTGCCACCACAGTTAGCTGGCGTTCATAATGTCTTCCATGTGTCCATGTTAAGGAAGTACGTGCCGGATCCCCAGCATATCATCGACTATCAGACTATAGAAGTCAAGGAGGATGTCACATACGAGGAGAAACCTGTTAGTATTTTGGAGCGGAAAGAGAAAGTGCTACGAAATCGATCGATTCCATTTGTTAAAATTCAGTGGCAGCGTCACTCTTTAGATGAGGCTACCTGGGAGCGCGAGGAGGAGATGAGGTGTCTTTTCCCCCAGTTATTCGAGTGACCAGACAGGAATTTGGGGACCAAATTCTTTGAAGGGGGGGAGAAACTGTAACGACCCATTATTGAGTTTAGAATTTTAGAATGATATATTAACTTATTTTAGTTATTTTATATAAGTTGAGCAAATTTGATTCTTAATGTTGAAATAGATCTATGGGCTTGTATGTATGAGTTTAAATTAAATGGATGAGATAATGAGTTGGGCTTCAATTTATTTAAGGCAAGTGGGCTAAGAGTTGGGCTTGGGCCTTTAAGGAAATAGAAGATGGGCCATTTATTGGGCTTAAGCCCAATACAAAAAAAAAAAAAAAAAAAAAAAAAAAAAAAAAAAAAAAAAAAAACCATCTACGCATCATTATTTCCCAACCCCCATTTCTTTTTCTTCTTTCACATTTTCTTTCACTTCTTCTTTATTTTTTTTTCACTCCCTCTTTTACTTCTCCTTTCTTCTTTCACTCCTCCTTTTACTTCTTCTTTTTCCTTTACTCCTACTTTCTTCTTTCACTTCTTCTTTTACACCTTCTTTTTCTTCATCTTTATTTCCTTTTCTTCTTCTCCCTCCCGACGACTTCTTCTTCTTCTTCTTCTTCTTATTCTATTCTTCTTCTTCTTCTCCTTCCTCTTCTTCTTCCTCATCTGATACGCATTCTTTTTTTTTCTCCTCTACTGCTTCTATTCTGTTAAATTTTCTGTGGCAATTGGAGCTTCTGTGCGGGTGCTTCATCTTGATTTATTCATCCTCAGGCAAGTATCCCTTCTTCTTCTTCTTTTATTTTTCTCCCCTTCCGTGTATAGCATTTCTATTAATTTTTTTTTTATTTATCTACATAGTATAAAAATTCCTAAATATTGTGAGTCTATTTGATGTCTCAAAAGGGGTTTGATTCACCCCAATATTATTCTGTGAATGGCATTTTTCGCCTCCATTATGATGGGAGTTTGTTCACCTTCATTGCTCATTGTAGTATATTTATTGGTATATCTTATATGTGAATGATGTCTGGATAATTAATGTCTATACCCGAATGTCCCATGAAATTGTGGAAAAATATCAAGTTAATGTGTAAAAAAATTCGGATGCTATAGTACCATACAGTACCTATACAGTATCTCGATACAGTACCTATACAGTATCTCAATACAGTATCTCGATACAGTACCATACAGTACCTATACAGTATCTCGATACAATACCATATAGTATCTCGCTATAGTATAATACCGTATTCGTACAGTATACATACAGTATCTTGATACAGTACCTATACAGTATCTCAATACAGTACCATACAGTACCTATACAATATCTCAATACAGTACCTATATAGTATCTCGATACAGTACCATACAGTACCTATACAGTATTTCGATACAATACCATATAGTACCTCGCTATAGTATAATACCGTATTCGTACAGTATACATACAGTATCTTGCTACAGTACCATACCGTATCCGTATAGTACCCCGCTACAGTACCCATCCGAAAATTTTTATTAATATTAATTAAACATTTACTTAATGTATTAGAGCGATTGTATGGTGGAAAAATAACAATTTTTGCCATAACATTCTTCAATGGTATTAAATGTATATTGAGAACGAGAATTTAAATTTTACATTGCTGGTAAATGCATACATGATGCATACATGTACATGATGCTCATATATATATATGTTCTTAGCGCACTTATTATTTTGCGCGGAAATAAAGGGTACCCTAGGAGCGCCTGACGCGGGACGAGGTGGCCATAGCCCGGCAGGTTGTGCTCAATACATTATGTGTTGATTTACTGATATGATGATTAACGCATATTTTGCATCGAGGCTTATGAGCCTATGGGACTTATACTTATGATGTATGCACTTGTATGATTATACATGAACAAAAATTTGAAATTTATAATTCTATGAGATATGATTTCCGACTTCTATAATTGAATATTGATATGAAGTCGTTGTACACTCCTCTCGGTATCATCATGATTTCTCTTTCTTCATACTGCTCCTTTGTACTAGAACTTGCTGAGCCTTGTGGCTCACTTGATCTTCTTATGCCATTCCAGGTAAAGGTAAAGCAGTCATTAAGGGCGAGTCCAGTGGGACTACAACCCAAGGGTAGTGGTGTACAGAGGCACTCAACTCGGAGATCCTAGTTGCGTTTTGGTGAGGAAGATTGATGAGATTTTAAATTGTTGTTTTACATTAGAGCCTCATATTCGGTTTGTATGGCCTAAGAGCCTAGATGTATCAACATTGGTTTGTAACGAAAGTTATTGATATTTCGCTGCGTGAAAATAGATAAATGTGTGTGTTTATTATGAGGTATTGTTCTATATCATCCTTGTGATGACCTCCTTTCGAATGTCCTATGCTAGCAGGCACATTCGGGAGTGGGCCCTTACAATTGTGGCCAGCCAGGATATGTGAACTTTTGACTCCCCACCATGTACATAATGAAGCAACAGTCAAGTTTTGAAAGAATAAAGCTTTTGCCTCTCATTAATTAAACATATCTAACTAAGTTGTTGTAAGTGGCCTCTCCAGCACCCCTAGCTCTTATATTGTTGGCAATAATGATAGGGTGTAATCCAGGAGTCCTACAATTCCACGATTACATTTTTGTGGCAAAAGAGAATATTTAGTCCAGGATCCTTCTATCCCCTATCTTTCTCTTTTTCTTTCTCTCTCTCTCTCTCTATGAACTCACTCTCGCCCATCTGCCTCCGTCTCTGTTCCTCTTCCTTTAACTTTGTCGACTGACTTTCAGGTACTCTTCTATATCCCTATCTTTTATGTATTTTAATATCTGATTATCTTTAGTTTTGTTCAAACAACATTACTTGATATTGTTTGGAACCCATGAGATTGGATATCTGATGCTTTGATAATGGTTCAAAAGCAGACTGTGAGATTAGATCTTTGAGCCTCTGATAATTCAGAGTTGAATTTTAGTCCCCATGCCTTCAGAGACTCTGAATTTTATTTTCTTCTTGTGCATTATGCCAACCATTGAAGCTCATTTATTTGCTTTTATTTTGATGTTTTAGAAAGTCACGGTTTATATAATTTCACTTTAATTTCATGAGTCTACATTTTAGTTTGTAAATTCTACATTAGATCATGCTTGTGAAAAAAATCTTAATGTTGTCAAAATATTCTGCCCTTTGGATATCCAAGCACACCTAGCTGATGCTAAATTTGTGTTTGATTGAATTATGCATGAATCTTGGTGCAGTGTCGGTGTTGTTTATTTTTGTAATACCTCAGATTTTTAAAAAGGCTCAAGAGTAATTTTAACGTGGGTCATAGGTGGAATTATCAAAAAATTAGGGGCTTAAGAATATTTTTTTTTACAATTATTAATACCGAATCAAATATAGGGAATACCTTGAGTGCAAATGTCTATGGAAAATGATATGGTCTCGATAAACGTTTCGAGATAGGATTTATGATATTAAAAGAAATCAGAATTTAGACAATTTTCGTTACAGCTAAAATACAATTATGATTTAAGTTGAAAAATCGAATTGTCATAGAGGACCTCCAGAAAATCAATGGAACCTTGAGAAAGCTCTGATTTTTCATAACGATCAACCCTGTGGTGGTTTTGGGATGAAACAAAGGTCTTGTGAGGGGGCATGGATGAAATCGGTATTTGTCGAGTAAATGTCAGCTATTAATTTTGATAAATCAAGATATTGTGTGGCTTGAGGGTAATTGTTTTAAGGCTTTGGAGGTCCAAGAGCTATTATCAAAGTTTATAATGTAATTACCAAAATCCCTAAGTTCAATTAAGGAGAATTAGTGAGGGTAAATGTGTAATTCATACACATATATATGTATATACCTGTGACCTGTTGCCCTAGCATTTTTTCATAAATTGGATCTGGCCGAGAATGAGAAAGTAGAGGAAAGAAAGAGTTTGGCTTGGGCTGGGATCAAATGTGAGATCGAGAGAGAGAGACCGAGAGTGAGATCGGAAGAGGGATAGAGGGAGAGAGGAGGCCGGCCGAAGCAAGCCTCAACAGCAAGTCGCGGTCGCAACCAGCAGGGGAGGCGATGATGGCTGGGCAGCGATAGGAGCAGCCAGGGACAATCGGTGGTGGCCACTGTGACCAGCGGCGTCGGTGGTTGAAGCCGACGATGGCTCAAGCAAGCGAGGTAGCCATAGCCGACGCCTAGTGAAGCTGGGTAGTAGCGGGTGCGCGATGAGGAGGCTGGCGCGGGGGTGTCTCGTGGTGGTGCCAAGTCTGGCGAAGGTGGCCTCAGTCGTCGGTGGCGAAGCCGGCCGCGGGAGGTGGCCGTTAGGCTGTCAGCAACAACAGCTATGGGTAGTGGCCGCGCATTGCAGAGGAGGAAGAAGATGAATAGGAAGAATAAAAGAAAAAGAAGAAAGAAAAATAAAAGAAAAATTAAAAAAATGCAAAAAAAAAATTGAAAAATGCAAAAAAAAAAAAATTGGAATTATCTTGGGGTTAGTGGAGTATTTTGAAACTAGAAAATTGATCGGGCTCGCTTTTAGAAGTCAGGACATGTATACCGAGGAAGTTTGAGAGGCTAAGTCAAGGTGAGTAAATTTTTTTAGAAAATTTTAAAAATTTAAAAATGTTATTTTATGAATTGTTATAGAAAAATATTTGATAAAATATTCGCAGAATATTTAGTCTGGATTTATTGAGGAAAAAATAGAGAGAAAAATAAGGAAAATGCAAAAATTTATGAAAAAATATATTTTTATGTTTATTTAAATAAATATGATTATTATGGTGTTTTGAGGCTTAAATTAAGTGATTTGTGCGAATTTTAAGGTTGGCGTGCAAATCGAGATGATGCACGTATCTCGAGGTAAGGCACGTATATAGAGGCAAGACGCGTATATCGAGGTAGCCCGATAAGATTGAGAAGATTTGGATTCTCGGGATTTCGTTCAATCTTCTCCTTAGGCTCGGACTTGAGTCATTCCTTCCTAGGCGAGTAGATAGGATATGTTATGTTTACCTTATATTATGCACGTGTAAGCACCCCTACTCGGATATCCCAACCACCAGAACTACTCGAACGGGAGCGCCTACGGGAGGAGAAAAAAGTGAAATACAAGACACAAACCACCCTGGCATGCATACACAAAAATAAGAACAGCGAAAACGAAGCTAAACACATGCATGCACTACGGGTACCCCGCTAGCACAGCGGTCGCATGATAAATAAATAAACACATACTCATGTGCCGACATACACAAGACTCGAGGAAATACCTAGCACAGTACAAAATAATAGACTAAATCCTACTCGGACATCAAAGTTGACAGGGATTGACGGGACTGCCTGTACATCATACCGACTCTGCCGCTAGACGCTGACTCCTTTGTCATGGCTCAGGCTGCCACTACCTGGAATGATGGAAAGCAAAGTGAGTCAAGAGACTCAGCAAGCATAAAGAAAGAAAGGCTGAAGGCTAAACATATCCAGAAAACTCTCCCCAGAATAAACCCCCAGGTACACACAAGCCATGAGACGCTACAACACAATAGCATAGCATAATAAAAACACATACCGGTCATTGGGGCCCACACAAGACACACGGCACCCAATTCCCATACCAACCTGTCGCTGCCCTGAAAGGCAACATAAATCTCCAACAAACCTGCGCGCGCTGTCCCGGGTCGGTGCTCCCGTCACCCTTGTGTTCGTGTCGGTACTCCAGACACCCGAGCCATAGGCTCCCTCGGAACGGTTCTCCCGTCCGAGAACTAATAACTACCAGTAATCATGCAATGCACATAAAAATGCAATGGCATAGTGAGCATCAACGTGATACACTGGCGCCCATACATCTAGGCATTAGGCCATGCTCCGCCCACATAGTAAACCACACGCGATGCATATGCTCGTGCCAGATGCAACCTAACCATGCTAGAATGTTTATGTCCAAGCATACTCAATAAATGAATATCCACACATGCGACCCGCATCCATGTGCATATCAAACCATGAACGATAATACAACATATCAAATCATGCAATAAATCACATATTGGCAGAGCTAACTAGTAGTGTCTGGCACCGTTCAACAATCAGCGACTAGGAGTGTCCACCCGATGGTCCACTTTAGGGCCGTACAATAATCTACCCCAACATCACCAAACAACCGATCCCTGCCCCACTGCTCGATAACTCTAACCGAACCATAAATAAACATGAGAAAACCGAAAATAAACCCGCACGTCTAGGAACCTAGTCCCCAAGCTGGGTTCAACATCATTCCCAAGAGGTGTGGGGGCAGTACAAACCCCCGTAGGCTCACAACAAATAAAGTTAAAAAGTTTCGGATTTAATTTAAATTAAAGAAAATGAATAATAATTCAATAAATAATGCTAGGCGCCGAATTAGAATAAGGGAGGGGATAAAATACGAGAGATCACGGAGTCTCTCACGGGAATTAAAGAACAGGAGAAGAGGGTTAAGAGCTTGCCTTTACACGGTCATTTCTTGCCTTTCCTGCACTCCCGTTGTGAAGTAAAACGTTTGTTGGCAATAAATAAAATTGTAGTTTTAATTACATAAATCTACCGTGTAATATAATTAATTTAGCTGTCTAAAATCCCACGTAGGCACACCACAAATAAAACCCCAACGAGTTTCATATTTAATTTAAATTAAATCACGCTAATAACATCCTCCATTTATATAATTAATACGCGACACCGAAACGAATTAAGGAAATGCGTAAAATTCACAAAATGGAAGGAGATCGCAAGGGTAGGGGGAGCTTGCCTTTATTTAGCTGTTTACAGCGTTTCTACGCTTGAATGCCACCAAATTAATACACGCTGAAAAATAGATTAAACTCCCAAAATTAATAAAACTAGGCTCAAAATGAAATTTCAACCGTACATAATGTTTAATACTAGTTTCTCTACTTACCTGATTAATTAAATCGCAATTAAACTGAATTTAATCCAAAGTTTTTCCCCAATTTCTCCATTTTCTTCACTGTGCGCACATCTTCTTCTCCTCTAAATTGCTCTCTGCTTGCTGGTTCGGAAATGGCCGAATTTGGCCTTTAAATTGGCCAAAATGAAGGGCTGGGACGCGGCCATGTGGCGCAAACAGTAGCCGTGCATGCCAGCACCACCTCATTGGCTGATTAAAATCAGCCCATTTTCTCTCCCGCGTGCACCTCCCCTCGCTCGAACTCGCGACCTCACCTCAGCCTCCTCGCGCGCGAACCGCCTGCTTCAGCTACTTCTTCGTTACATATACTGCTCCAATTATATTTAAAGTGATTTGCGACCACTTCCGCAAATCACATTTCAGCACCCCTAATTTCCTTTAATTGCATATACGCTCGATCTTCTATTTCTTTCTTATTTCACTTACACCTTGACATTTTCAAAATTCCACCAATTTAATTTATTTTCCTATTTCATAAATACCCCCAATTAAATTAATTAAACCTAAATTTCCTATTTCCTCAAAATTACATAAATAAACATTTTTCTTAATTCTCCAAATACCCAAATAAATTATTATTTCCTTTTAACCCACAAATATCCAATAATCACCACAAATACAATAATTAATAATTATCAACCAAATAATTTAATTAATTACCTTTAATTCCTTATTTTCCTCAAACAACATAAATAAATACTTCCTTTTAAATTCCCAAATATTCAATAATGTCTTCAAACACTGATTTGAATAATTATTATTTATTTTCAAATTTTGGGATATTACAGCATGTATATACTGTTCCATGCATAAATATTATAAAGTTGTACTGATTTTTATATGCATAACTTATACATGATTTTTATATGCGAATCATAGAAAAAAAAAAGACTTTTTTTTAAATGTTTTTAAAATGTATTAAATATTTTTATCCTACTAAGAAAGACATAAGCAGAAAGATTATAAATGATACCCTAATTGATTTCTCGTCTTGAGAATGTGAAATATTGAATGATATGGTGTATTTTAGGCACCGCATGAAATGATATATGATTATGACTTGTGCATTAAGTAGGGTATCATCTGCATTATTAGAGGACTAACTAGTAGATTTCCTGATGACTCACAGTAGTAAAAGATCATGGTACTGTGAGGCTTGATATGCTAAGGCCATGAGAGACACGTGTAGTATGTTTCAACACTGCTATCACGTGGGCTATTATTGTATTATAGTGTGATGATGATGTATGTGCCAGTATATGTACTTGTGTGCATGTGTGTATAGGCGCTAGGCCTGTTTTCCTTTGAACCTCAAATTAATTAAACTTATGGTACATATTCTCGTTATTCATATTACTATTATGTTATTGTATCCATGACGTTCATCCTAGCATTTTTATTGCATACTCTCCTAGTGAGTATGACATACCTTATACTTGTGAGTCCACAAAACTCACCCATTTTTTTAAAAAAAATATTTTCAAGAGATTCTTCTTTTGAATACTGGACCAGCAGATCTTCTGGTATGATGTCAGACTTCTTTTGATTTCTGATTTGATATAAGATGTTTTGTGGAGATGCACTCGTACTGTTGAGTATATTCTTTTGTACTTTATTTTTGTGGTATACATATGTGGCAAAAGCCTGCGATATGAGACTGTATATGTAATTATGACAAAAGAATTTTTTTTTGTAACTACTGTATAGGAGATATCGAGATTTTTGTGGGAAGTTGATATAGTGTTTTAATTCCTGTCTCTATATCTTGTTGGTATTATTAATACTTATAGCAAACCAAACTAGAAAAGAGGCTTACTAATCCATAGTGGGGTAGCTAGGCCTAGGGATTGCTGCCGGTCATGACCTATTAGAAATCGGATTGTGATAATTTTCTAAATTAGACAAGTCACATATTAAAGAAAATGAACTATGAGAATGTAAATAGATAGAAATAAAATGAAACTACACATTCATTTTGAGTGACCTTGTCTGCCAGTCGCACGGGCTGGGCCCAAAAGTGGAATAAAATATTAAATTTTAATTAGATTATTTTTAATTATATAATAAAATATTGAATTTTAAGTAAATAATATTATATAAATTTATTAATAAATTATAAAAAACACTAAAAAAAATTCTGTTGAAAACTTACTAAAAAATATTTCTGTTGAAAACACTAAAATACCTCTTAGTTTTTCTTTTATTTTTTTTTCTTATTTATACCTTATAATATAATTTGATTTAATAGATCGATACATTAAAAATTTCACCTTGATAGTCAATAAACAATATTACTATGGATGACTTACATATTTTTGTTTTATTATATAATAGATTTAATTGCTATGGTACTTGGTCAGAAAAAAATAGTTATTTTGAAATCAAAGTCCACTACTCCATCGTTAAATATTCCAAGAGGAACATCACTTTGCCTATCATGGTTCATACTACACAACTTGGAGAAAAAGATTCAACACCACCAAGAACAAATGATGGTATTCCACCAAGAATAATTAGAACGCATTCCAAAATTAAAGACACGACCTAACACCCTTATTCCACCTAGTAGCCCTGGTGTACAAGTACTCGTCCCCCAAAACTGACTAAATGACGCTCTGATACTAACAAATGTAAACACCCTCGCTCGGATATCCCAACCACCCAGACTACCAGAACGAGAGCATTTACGGAAGGAAAATGAATGAGATACAAGACGGGAGTTACCCTGGCATGCATACATAAGAAGTAAAATAGCGAAAGCAAAACTATACACATGCACGCACACGAGTACCCCGCTAGGTCAACAGTTATATAGTATATAAATACATACGGATACCTGTGCCAACAAATAGAGAATACAAGAAACAACCCAGCACAGTAAAAAACAAAGGTACCAAAACCCTCTCAAAATATCAGGGACAACGGGGGAAACTAACTGTACACCATACCGACACGACTGCTAGGTACTACAATCCTCGCCCTCGATTTTAGCTTTGCCCTTACCTGGAATGATGGAAAGCAAGGTGAGTCACAAAACTCAGCAAGTTTATAAGAAAAGAAAGGCAATAAGTTAAATAGAAAAAGTGAACTCCCCAACATAATCCCACATATACACACAAGTCATGAGATGCTACAACACAATAATATAACATAAAGAAAGCACATACTGGTCCTTGGGGTCCACACAAGACACCCGACACCCAAGTCCCATACTAACCAATCGCTTCCCTGAAAGGCAACATAAGTTTTTAACAAACCTGTGCGCACTTTCTCTGGTCGGTACTCCCGACACCCGAGCCTCTGTATAACCGAGCCCTAGGCTCCATCGGAACGGTACTCCCGTCCGAGACTACTGAACACAAAGTGATCATGCAATGTGCATATAAAATACAAGGGATAGTAAGCATCAACTAGATACACTGGCACCTATACATTCAGGCATCAGGCAGATGCTTCGCCCAGCTAGTTGCATCTTCATTTAATTATGTGCATCACTTGTATCTTAAATGTTAACTTGTGGTTACTATTTAAATGCAGCCCTTCACGCTACTTCACCCCTCTAATTTCCTTAGCCTTATTATTATAATGCATTCCTTTAACTTATACATTAAATATGTAGGATCCTACGTCAACCTCTTAATTCCTTTGCTTTTGATAACTTATTATTCTTATGATTGTTAATATTATTATTCTTATTCTTATTATTATTATTGATATCAACAAAATATATTAATATATCCTTTAAATTAAATTAACACAATAAACTAATAATTAAATTAAATTACAATTTACGGGTCACTACAAAATTGATCAGCCTATTGAAGTAAGGCTTTATTTTGAGACACATCGTAAAAGTGATGGTATTTGGATCGACCCGCAAGCTCAAGAAAATTATGTAAGTAACTTCATTTTATTAATTTTTAATGATATATTATTTTAATTATTAATTTTTATAAATTTTTATGTTTGAATTAACTTCTATTTTTATTTTTATAGGAGCAAATGAATGCTCTTTGGGTCAAAGCAATGGAGGATGGTACTGAAATGACTAGGCGCCAGATTCTTGAAAAGGTTTTGAAGCCAAAATCTGGATATATTTGTGGACTTGGTTATGGGGTGAAACCAAGTAAATATAGAGAAATGGAACTAGAAACTCTTTTAGAAACTGAAAAGATTGAATCTGAAAAGTGAAATACTGAATTGAGAGAGCAAATACAAAGCCAACAAATCAAAATAAGTAGCTTACAAGAATCTTATGATCAACTTAAATTTTTGACTGATGAGTTAAGACGTGAACGAAGTGGTGAAGTGAATACATCTGCTTCTTTTCATGAAGGTAAATATATAATTTAATTATTAATTAAGTGTTTTATTCAATTCAAATTCATTTAATTTTCATTTATTCTAATGATTTTCTTTTTGGTAGATTGAGATTATGGAACAACAAGTAGATAAAGATCAAGGATGTTTGGTGCCAAGTAACTTTATTTAATTTGTATGTTTGGTGAAGATCAAGGATGTTTGATGAAGATCAATGATGTTTGGTGAAAGTACTATTGTTTTGGAGCATTGCTTTTATTTTAGAAATGATGACTCTCCATATATGAAGTTTTTTTATTTATATTGTTGATTTTATTTATTATATTTAACATTGTTGACTTTAATATATTTCAAGCTTTTTTTGTAATTTTTTATTTGATATAAGGATGAATAAAATATGTCTTAAAAATAATTCCATCAACATGACTTTTATCAGTATTAATATTTTCTTACTAAAAAAATTCATCACTTATGTGAATTATTAACACAAATATTTTTGTCACTATTCACTATTGGGACAATAACAAAAATATTTTGTCACTATTGAATAATTTTGACAAATTTATTTTTTCACTATTTCTATTTTATCAAAAAAATATTTTTCACAATATTTGATAATTGACAAAATTAATTTTATCAAATTAAAAATTATGTCAAATAATTTTTGTCACTATTTAAATTGTGATAAAATATTTTTCAATTTTATATATATATAACCTATCCGAATCAAACAGTGGCTATTCAAAACAAGGGGTGGGTTTATTCGAATGAGGGGTCTGTATATGTAACATTCTAAAAATTTGGAGATAAGAAATAATTATTAATTATTAATTTTAGTATTCGAGGATATTTTGGAGTATTTGAAAATTTTGGAGAAAGTATTTATTTATGGTATATTTGAGGAATTAAGAGAAAATGCTTAATTATGTTATTTTGAGAAAATGAGTAAATAAGGTAATTAATAATTCTTGTATTTATGGAGATTATTGGTTAATTGTGAATTTAAAGAAAATATTAAATTATTTGGAGATTTAAGGAAAAAATAATGGTTCAGGTTGTTTTGAAGAAATAGGAAATTAAGGTAATTAATTAATTTAATTGGGAGTATTTATGAAAATAGTGGAATAAATTAATTTAGTGGAATTTCTAAAAATTTGGGATGTAAGTGTAATAAGAGAAAAATTGGATGTGGGTGTAAGTGTCAATTTATGGAAGATCGGGTGTAAGGGTAATTATTAAGGGGGGCGCGTGTGTAATTAATGGAAAGCTATGGGGGTGTTGGTGTAAAATTTGAAAAGTGACTGAAAGTCACTTTAAATTTAATTGAAAGCATATATAGGTTGAAATTGGCGTGTGGCGCAAGCGGTCGCGCGCGAGGACGGCCAGGCAGCGGATGCGAGTTTGATTCCGTGGGAGGGCGTGCGTGCTGGAAGAAAATTGCTAATTTTAATCAGCAAGGCCAGCCCGAAACAACGTCATTTCGGGCTGGGGCGGTGGCAGCCATACGCGGCTGTAGGCTGTGCCACGTGGTGGCCCCCGGGCTGCCTATTTTGCCTTGCGCGCGAAGCAGCGTTCTGCTGCGTTTTAAATGGCCAATTTTGGCCATTTTGCTGCCAAAAACAGATAGGAAAAGAAAGAGAAAATGAAAGGAAATAAATGAGAAGAAAGAGAGGACGCGCAACAGCTGGAAATGGGAGAAAAAATGGGAAAATGAAGAGGAAAATTAGAAGATTTTGGGAATATCTTGTGATTAAATTAGCCAGGTAAGTGCGTAAAATTATTATAAGTATTATACATTTAAGTTACAAATTTTTCACGGCTAAATTATGTGGATTACGCGGTTGGATTTAATTAATTTAAGTCATAACTCTATTAATCGCAGTAAAACATTTTACTTCGCATCGGGAGCCTAGAAAAGTCAAGAATCAGCTAATTTCAGGTAATCTCTTAACCCTTTCTTAGTGTTCTTTATTTCTCGTAAAAGTCTCTGTGGTTTCTAGTATTTTATTCCCTCCCTCACCGAGACTCGGTTCCACGCATTAATAATAATAATCTGTGTGGTAATCACCATATGACTTATATTTTATTAATGGGTTTACTGTTAATGGAATGAGCTAAGCAATGATGTCTTGGTGTCTTTCATTTCGACCGTCACGGAGCTTTGTATCGCTCTGCTTCCCTTAGGAATGATGTCATACCCGTTGGGGTTAGGTTATCAGAAAATAGATGTGGTCAAGATTATGGGGTTATGTTAATAATTTAATATGAATTTGGAGATGGTTTCCTGGGTATGGGAAGATATGAGAATGTGAATGACATAATGGTGTCTATGTTGTCATAAATAAAGTGTGCGAAATAATAAGTATGAAGTATAAAAGTTTAGTGTTGCCTATATGGGTGTCTAAGGGTATGGGATACAAAGCCATTGACTGTCAATCGTGGGTCATGGCAATTGATGGCTAGATATATAGGCGCTAGTCATCAACTGTTACGATAAGCGCTAGACGGGCCAGAAGAGCTAATACTGCCAGATTCTCGCCTTGGCTTGTGCATATCTGATCGGGCTGTCGAACACTGATAGATTAGATGAATAATGATTTTGATTTGCAGCAAGGGTGCAACCCAAAGTCGTCTCCCAACGAACCTCAAACGGATCTGTCAAAACAAGACTAAACGGGGGGGGATTTGGTGAAAAACAGAAAACAAAATAAACACAAAGACAGTAAACCGAGATGCAACCAGTTGCAACCTTTCCTCCTTACCCGATTATCATCATCCACCATATAAAGAACTTATTTATCTTTAATCCTCAAATCTAACAAAATATGCTTGACAATCGCCGAAGAATATATCGAAACAAATATAAAAATCACAGAAGATCTTCTTGATCAATATACAAGTTTCAATTTCTTTTAGCACACAGATCTAAAACCGACATGAACAATCGCCCACTAAGTTTATATTGTTTCTTGCAAACCAATACCCCAATCGAGCCTATTAGTCAAATCTGCCCAAGCATCATGCATGCATTCGTACGATCGCATAAAATACATACACACTTGAGAAGAAGCAAAGAAACAAAACCATAGGATTAAAGATGAAAACAGATATACAAAAACGTCCAAAGATTCAAACCAGATAAGGAGTATGGCATGCAACCGGTTACAAAATCCTTAGCCTTCCATCTTGACAAGAACAATGGAGAAAAAGGAAAATCGGCTACTATTCACGTGAGAAAAGAATTCTCCCCAAAATCGGCCACTTAATGTGCTTAAATAAAGCTTAGGGAGGAAACCCTAGGTTACCGCCACTTCACAGCCAATTTCTAATAGGATAACATGCGTTCTGGGCTTCGTCCCCTTCATAAAAATTGTGCATCAGGAAGATTAGATGAATTTGGGATTTTAAATCACTTGATTTGGACATCAGAAGCTCAAGTTATGGCCTTTTAAAGATTCCATGTTTGTGCAGAATTCTAATCCAATTAGGATTTGGCCCAGCTTTTCGGCCCTAACTTGAAGCAATATTTGGAGGCCCAAACGAACTCGGATTTGGACAAATCATACCATTATGGAAAGCCCAAGAAGTCCTATACAATATCTCTGAAGACATCATTCATGTTCTGGGATTATAACTTGGCCAAAAACTCGAAAGAAGCACAGAAGGTCAAATCTGTGAGCACACTTTTGCTTCTTTGTCTCCAATCTCCTTGTTTCCCTTCTTGCCATCAAAATTCCTCATGACTCAGGAAGCCCTAATCTGTCCAAAATAAGATAAAATAGTGTGAAGCCCAATTCCTATAAAATAAAATAAAACAAAATCAAGATGAATAAAATGACACAACTAACGTGCAAAAAGACTAAATATGAGGGCTAAATAATATGAAAATATGCGCTCTATCAATATCATAATGTGTGTGCTGCATAGGAAATAGGTTGCATTCACTGTTGGGACATGCTTTGTGTGTGATAGGATATGTGAGCATTTGTATGACCTAGTTGGTTTAAGAGCCAACTTGGGTATTCTAGGTGAGCCGGTGCATTTAGAGGTATATCGCATGTGTGAATTCTTATGTGGGCGTAGCATGGCCTGATGTTTGGTTTATGGGGGCCTTGTCATCACGTTTATGCTACAAAAGTCGTTGCATTTCTTATTTGTTGCACTGCATGGTGAGAATGTGCGGTTTTAAGTATTGAGTATGGGTGGTGGACGTGGCCACGGTAAGACCTTAAGGTGAGACCCATGGCGGCGTGGTCCACGGCAAGACCGGGGGTTAGAGTCCCACGGCAACGACAAGATAAGACGATAGTGATAGGGAAATGGACGTGTAAGGGAAATGGAATGGTAGCCTATAGAAGGCTGCCAACAGGTCTATATGTGGGACTTCAGTGCCAATGTGTGTTTGATGTGGGCCCCAATGACCGTTTATGTGAAGTTTATTACATGTTTATGCATATGAAAATAAGGCAAGTATTAGGCATGGCATGACATGACGTTGCATTGGCATGAATTGCATGGGATGTTATGGGAAGAGTCATGCCTATATCGTAAAACCTTTCTTTCTAGAGCTTGCTGAGTCTCGCGACTCACGTTTGCTTTTCATCATTCTAGGTAAAAGTATCTTGAAATTGCAAGTGTGTACGCGTGGGGTTTGGGTCCAGACCGTCATGTCATGATAGCAAGTGCAGAGCTCTCCCGAAACTAGATCCTGGGTGTCATTGTATGTGTGTTGAGGTTAATGTTTTATGTTTGAGATATATGTGTATTATGTAAGCCATATGGGCTCACGGTGATCGACTATGTAATGACGAATATGAGAAGTTATAAAAAAAAAAAAGAGAGATTATGACTTAAATAGGGGTTGTGTGTGTGAGTTGTAGTTGTGTTTGTAACGCCCCGTTTTCCCCGGCGCATTATAACTTGGGACAATTTCGGGACAATAAATTTTTTTTTTTCTTTCAAACACTAAACTAAACCGCATCATTCCTCGAATCCGTCCTAGAATTCCCATACATTTATCTCGAAAGAGAAACACTTTACACATCAAATGCGGAAGCCATGATTGAAACCTGATATCTTAACATCAATCATAAATAAATTCTCACATTTTCAACATATCTCAAAACGTTCAGAATCTAAAGTAGCAGAACTTAAATACAGGGGCTACGTAACATACATTTCATTCTTCATGCACTTTGTTAAGTGTCACTTCATGCATCATTTATCCTTGAATCTGCTACAATCTCCATCTGAAACGTTTGAATATTCCAGGGGCAAAACCCAAGTTAGATGATGAATCATCTAAGTAAGGGTACATAATGTTATATCATGTGTGTATGTAATGTTTTACCTCGTAGGTGTCAACTGCATCCCTCATACTACCTACCATTTTTGCGGCCCCCTCTTTCGAAGCCAAGGTGTATGGGTGCACCCTTGATAAAGCAGCGGTGTCAGTTCGTACTCCCTACGACCTCAAATGCAAGTGATCAATGATATCGACGTGTATTCATGCATTTCATAGTCATGTCATGTATGCAGTCTACGTGATGGATACATATCAGGGCATATCAATATGATGAAAACATTTTCAAGGAACATAAACCACTTACAAACCAAGCATTTGCCATAAACTAACTTTAATTGGGGAGTACCACTTACCTTCTCAAGCTTATCAGGCTATCTTGATATCCGTGTCTTGCCTCGATTTGCGTGCCAACCTCAAAATTATACAAGTCACTTCAAATTAAGCTTCAAAGTATCCTAATCACTATAATTATTTAAGTAAACATTAAAACCTATTTTTTCATAATTTCTGGCATTTTCTATCATTTTCTCTCTATTTCTTCCTATTTTTCCTCAATAAATCCAAACTAAATATTTCTAAAATATTTTCTCAAATATTTCACTACAAAAATTCATAAAATAATATTCTTGAATTTCTAAAATTTTCTAAGAAATTTTACTTACCTTGACTTAGCTTCTCCGGCTTCCTCGGTATGCGTGTCATATTCCCGAAACGCGTGCCTGGGCCACTTTTCTCGCCAAAAACTTTGAGATATTACTAAAACATAATTTCCTATTTTTTATAAATTTTTTTAGGATTTTTCTCTATTTTTTTCTATTTTTCTCCATTTCTTTTATTTTCTTCCTTTTTTTTTTCTTCTTTTTCTTTTCTTTTCTTTTTTTTTTCCTCTTTCTTCTTCCTCTCTTCTTCTTCCTCTCGCCTCCTGCAACTCCTCTGCTTCTTCTCCTTTTTTTTTCTTTTTTTTTCTTTCTTTCTTTCTTCTTCTACTCTTCTTCTTCTTCTTCTCCTTCCTTCCTTCTGCCTTCTCATTTTCTTCCTTCTTCTTCCTCTGTTTCTTCTTTCCTCCATGGCCGAACCAGAGCTGCTCGCGGCAACCGCCGCTTGGCTCTCCGCCGGTGTCTCTCGGCCCTCCGCCGTCGCCGGCAAGCACCATTGCTCGCCGTCTCCTCGCCACGAGACCCCATTGCAGCAGCCTTGCGCGCTGCAAATTTGCAGCGGCTGTCATGGCCGTGCGTGGGAGCTTCCTGCACAGCCAACCCGGCCGCCTTCGGCTGTGGCTAGCAGCTACACTGGCCTTCATTGCCGCCTTCCTGGTCTGCTCATACTTGCTTCGCGTCGGCCTGGTGCTGGTCTGCCTCGCGCTCGAGCTGCCATGGCTGGAGCTTCACGCAACCAGCTGGAACGCATGGCTGTGTCGGCCACTTCCGCCACCACTGCTTGCCGCGAGCTCATCGCCTTCAGCCGCCACCCAGCTCCCTCTCAATCTTCTTGCTTCTCCTCCCTTCTCTTTCTCTCGATCTCTTGGATCTCTGCTTCCTTCGGCCAAGATTGCTGCCAATTTATAGGTAGCCATGACTTAAGCTCCATGATTTCATAAGATTTTCCCCTCAAATCTTGCTGAAAATTTCCTCAAATCTTGCTGTCATACCCTCAAATCTCGCTACCACAATCTCCTTATTTTGCGGCCAATATCTCGACCATTAAAGCTTCACAGAAGCTGGCCACGCACACACGCGCACATGCCTATATATATATTATATATATTACACTTAATATATATAAAAATTATGCATTAATCTCAAATTTTAGCTTAAATTTATTAGAATAATTCTCTAATTACAATAATATCCTCAAACACTGAATTAATTTGCATTTCGATACAGAAAACGCAAAATTAATAACTTTCAAGTTACTCGATATAGACGATTTTGCCCCAGTGTCCTCACCGGGCTGTCGTTTCATCCTGAAACCACTGAAGGGTTGCTCATTACGCAAAACCGGAGCCCCCTTAGGGTTCCGTTGATTTTTCGAGAACCTCCTACAACGATTCGGTTTTATAGCCTAAATGGCAGCTGTAATTTAGCTGTACCGAAAACTATTTCCGATCCGATTTCTTTTGGTACCATAAATCTTAACTCAGAATGCATATCGAGACCATATCATTTTCCTTAGACAATTTCACTCTGAGGCATTCCCTGCAGTTGATTCGGTACCTGAAATTGCTATAAAATTAATTTTTCGGTATTCTAAATTCATCGGAATTACGTGGCAACTTCATACGAATATGGAGTATTACAATGTTATTGTTCGGTATCATTTTAGTAATGACCCTCTCACAGATTCTCTTTGTGCACGGGGAGACTCTGGGAGGCGAGTGGTTATAGTATATATATATATGTGTGAATATATATACCCACTGTTTCTTTTGCATATATATATATATATATGTATGATTTGCACATGACATGCAAGTATTCGAACCAGCAGAGAGAGAAAGAAGGCTCTCATTCAAATGGCTGGGCAGCCCATTCAAATGGCTTACTTTCATAATAGAGGAAAGAATGCTCCCATTCGAATGGTTGGGCAGCCCATTCGAATGGGTTGCTTCTATATGCATAGCTATGATTCGGATAAGCCATTTCCTATTCGAATGACTTCTATAATTACGCATATATATAACTGATTACTAATACAGACGTGAACAAAGCTTCTGTATCTATGCTAAAACAATAATATGCTATTCAAAAAAATAATTTTGGAGTAAGATAACCCCATTTAAAACATCATAGAGACCGCAAGATGCTTAGCAAGAAATTTCAAAAATTACTATAATAGCAGAAAGAACATTTACTAACATTCATTAGGCTAGAATGGGAAGAGGAACAAGGACCTCGCACTAGAATAAGATAAGATACAAGGAATTTACAGAATATTATAGAGAATACAGAAAGAAACTTGCCTAATGAGACTCCTCCGTTGAAGCTCCAGTCACGAACAAACAATGGGAGAATAAGAAGGTGAACAAAAAGAATGGATGGAGAAGAAGATGAAGGGCAATGGAACAGTGGAGGAGAAAAAGGAATATGGCTCTAAATATAGGGGATACGCTCTGGCAAAAAGCAAAGGAAAAGGCAGAGGGAACAGCCGCAGGTTGCGCTGCCCCCCTCCCTTAACAAAGACTGATTTGCCTCTCCTTTATCTTATTATAGAAAATCTTTTTAGGACATTTTTTATATTTGACACATATTTTAAATTTTCATTTTTCTTTTCTGATCCACATAAAAATTTAAATTCCTTTACCATTGGGCCCAAGCCCAACCCATCAATTTATTGGCCCACCCAATGAACTCATTAACTAATTAATTGTGGCCCATACATTATTTTCCATTTTTTCTTAAAAACTAGACCCATACATTAATTTTCACGATCATACGAATCATAAAATAAAATTATTCAATCTAGAATTATTTCTATGCCATCAAAGCAATTTATCACTTAATTTTTAAAACACTTAGACCCATATTTAAAATGCCATTAAACCGACATTAAGTAATAAAACACCTAGTGTAATACCCCATGTATAGATAAGGCTGCCATGTAATTTTAATAAGTTTAGAATACCGAAAAATGAATTTTATAGTAATTTCAGGTACTGAATCAACTACAGGGAATGTCTCGGAGTGAAATTGTCTAATGAAAATTATATAGTCTCGACGAGCGTATCGAGTTGGGATTTATGGTTTCGAAAGAAATCGGATCAGAAACAGTTTTCGGTACAGCTAAAATACATCTGCTATTTAGACTGTAAAACTGAATCGTCGTAGGAGACTCTCGAAAAATCAACGGAACCCTAGGGGGCTCCAATTTTGCTTAACGAGCAACCCTTCAGTGGTTTCGGGATGAAACGACAGTCCGGTGAGGACGTTGGGGCGAAATCATCATTATCAAGTAACTCTAAAGTTATTAATTGCGAATTTTTGGTATTGTAATGCAAATTAATTTGAGGTTTAAGGGTCTAGTTGCAATTAGGGAATTACATAGATGTAATAGGGATAAAATTTGGTTTAATATGTAAATTTCTTTAAATTAAAGTATAATATATAATTATATATATATGTATGCGTGGTGTCTGCGCGTGGTGGGCAAGCCTCTGTAAAACTTGGTGGCCAAGTTGCAGAAAGCCATGGTAAGAGGCATGGTATGACCAAAGTAAGGAGCTTGGCGCCCAAGCTATGGGATGCCTATAAATAGATGAAGAATTGGGAGTAATGGAAGCAAGCGAGGGAGGAGAAAAGAGAAGGCCGAATTCGGCCATAGTAGCAAGCCGCAAGGAGCCAGAGAATTCGCGAGAGAGAGAGAGAAGAGAGAGGGGAGCAAGATGTAACGACCCGATCGAGCGATAGGAAGGACCGGAACAACTTACCCTGATGGGCCTACGTGAACTTCCCAGGGGGGTCATCCATCCCTGGATTACCCCAGGTTAAGCAAGCTTAACTTGGGAGTTCTTTGCCAACATTCAGCCCAAAAGGTATCCAGCTAGTGTTGTTTCCTTTCTTACACTATCCTCGATATATACTAACTTCTCTGGGCTCTCGGGGTATTACATTCTCACCCCCTTAAGCACATGACGTCCTCGTCATGTGACCTTACAACTGATCCCAGACCTTCTCCCCTTGGGGGCTGCCATCCTAGAAGTCTGCCAGAAGCCGCTCCTTGTACAGGCCCTCAAGCCCCGGCGCCACTCCCCGCCCTCATCGGACCGCCTTCGCCAAGGGTCGGCTCTGATACCACCTGTAACGACCCGATCGAGCGATAGGAAGGACCGGAACAACTTACCCTGATGGGCCTACACGAACTTCCCAGGGGGGGTCACCCATCCCTGGATTACCCCAGGTTAAGCACGCTTAACTTGGGAGTTCTTTGCCAACATTCAGCCCAAAAGGTATCCAGCTAGTGTTGTTTCCTTTCTTACACTATCCTCGATATATACTAACTTCTCTGGGCTCTCGGGGTATTACACAAGAGGTGGCCAGAAGTGGTTGAAGTAAGTCACCAGGGGCGGACAGCAACCATGGCCGCAAGCTGCGGCCATGGCAGCTTGAGCGCAAGCTCCAGCAGCTGGGCGTCGCAAGCAGGGGAAGGCCGAGGCAGCGATGGTGGCTTGCTGATGGTGGCGCGGCGGTCGGAGGAGGCTGCAAAGGCTCGAGAGGCCACCGAAGAGAGCTGGTGCGGCCATGGCAGCCATGGCCGCGGCAGTCGCGCCGAACCAGCAACCAGCCACGGCCAACAGCGGCCGCGTGCGGCTGCCAGCAGCGGCGCGGCGGGAGCGGCCGTGGCTGGGGAGGCCGACGGCGGGTGGTGAGGCTGGCGGTAGGCCGAAAAACGCGTGGGCGGCGGCGGCGGCATGGCAAGGAGTTGCAGGTCGCGCGAAGGAGGAAGAAGGAGAAGGGAGAAAGAAGAAAAAGAAAAAAAGAAAAGAAAGAAAGAAAAGAAAAAGGAAGAAAAGAAAAAAAAAAAGAAAGAAAAAGAAGAAAAAATAGGAAAAAAATTCTAGGAAAAATCCCAAAAATAGGATTTGGTGATTTATTATTTTTTCGGAGATTTTGGCAAAGAAAAATTGTTCGGGCACGCATTTCAAGGTTAGGGCACGCATACCGAGGAAATTCGAGATGCTAAGTTAAGGTGAGTAAAATTCCTTAGAAAATTTCACAAATTCAAGAATATTATGAATTATCGTAGTGAAATATTTGAGAAAATATTTTAGAAATATTTAATCTGGATTTATTGAGGAAAAATAGGAAGAAATAGAGACAAAATTATAGAAAATGCCAGAAATTATGAAAAAATAGGTTTTAATGTTTATTTAAATAATTATGGTGATTAGCATACATTGAGGCTGATTTTGAAGAGACTCGCGCAAATTTTGAGGTTGGCACGCAAATCGAGGCAAGACACGGATATCGAGCTAGCCTGATAAGCTCTAGAAGGTAAGTAGTACTTCCTCGAAAATGTTTTCATCATATTGATATGCCTTGATATGTATCTATCACATAGAATGCATACATGACTATGAAATGCATGAATATATGTTGATATCATTGATCATACGCATATGAGGTCGTAGGGAGTACGAACTGGCACCGCTGCCTTACCAAGGGTGCACCCATACACCCCGGCTTTGAAAGAGGTGGCCGCTAAAATGGTAGGTAGCATGAGGGGTGCAGTTGACACCTACGATGAAAGACATTGCATACACTCATGACATAGCATTATGTACCCTTACTTAGATGGTTCATCATCTAACTTGGGTTCGCCCCTAGAACATTCAACGTTCCAGTCGAGACTTGCAGAGATGATTTCGAGAATGGTGATATGTAGTGACGTGAGACGTTAAGAAGCGAGTAAATGTATCATGTTATGTTGTAATATGAGTAGTTTAAGAATTATGTACATTGTATTGTCAGACGCTTATGAATTAACTTTGTAATGAATGTCATGTCTAGTTATTATTATATGAGCAGGTTCGATTCAGCTTCCGCTTTATATTTATTTTCTAGTGTAGATATCTCGCACTAAATAAGGTCTTAGAGAATTTCGGGATAATGTAAAGAAAAAAAAAAAAAAAAGACCAAATTTACTAAGGCATAACACGCCCTAAAGAAGTGGGCTGTTACACCTAGACCCACTTTAGTGTCATTATAATAAATACATATAGAATATATATAAATATAAAAAAGTAAATAAATAATACAACCCAACAAAGATGGCTCATGCACTACAAGAATTTAGACTTCTTACAATAAATTAATTTGTCACAATAATTATGAAAATTGTCACAACATATTTATTGTGACGAAGTTGGTTTGTCATCATGTTAGTCACAATAAACTTGTCTTATTAAGTATATTGTGACAAAATCGAGTTTTGTCACAACAATATCATCAGTTCTATTATGACAAAAGTATTTTGTCACTTAAACCAAGTTATTATAACAAATTATTTTGTTTTTAAAAAAATATTTTTTGTCACATTAGTTACTATTTAGTCACAATAAATCTAAAATTTAAATACAAATCATATGTTTTATCGTGTATCTTGTGACAAAAAATATTTTTTCACAATTTAAATAGTGACAAAACTTATTTGACGTAATTTTTAATATGATAAAATTAATTTTTTCACTTATTAGCTAATTTGACAATAAATTTTTGTTGCACATTCTATAATGTCTAATAATTTTTTTTAATTATTTAATATTGTGAAAAATATTTTTTTTGATAAAATAGAAATAGTGACAAAATAAATTTCTTGAAATTATTCAATAGTGATAAAATATTTTTGTCAATGTCCCAATAGTGACAAAAATATTTGTGTCAGTAACTAGTACAAGTGACAAATTTGTTTAGTAAGAAAATATTAATATTGATGAAATTATTTTTCACAAAATCAGAAAAAGTGACAAATTTATTTAGTAAGAAAATATTAATATTGATGAAATTAATTTTCACAAAATCAGAAAATGTGACAAAAATGTTTTTGTCAAAATTATAAATGGGTGACAAATATTTTTGTATTCTCAATGTCACAATAGTGACAAAAATATTTGTGTCAATAATTCACACAAGTGACAAATATTTTTAGTAAGAAAATATTAATAATAATGAAATTATTTTTTTACAACATTGAAAAATATGACAAAAAAGTTTTTATCAGAATTATCAAAGGGTGAAAAATATTTTTGTCATATTCTCAATGTCCCAATAGTTACAAAAAATATTTATATCATTAATTCGTAAAAGTGACAAATCTTTTTTGTAAGAAAATATTAACAATGGTGAAATTGTTTTTTTCACAAAATCATAAAAAGCAACAAAAATATTTTTGTCAACATTATTAAAGGGTGACAAGTATGTTTTGTCATATTATCGATGGTGACAAAATTATTTATATCAATAATTCTAAAAAGTGATTTTTTGGGTCAAAAAATGGTAAAAGTGATGAATTTTTTGAAAAAATGTGAAATTTTTTGAAAATATAAAAATATTTTCAATAATATAATAGTGACAAAAAAATATTTTTTCCATTTGTCATAACTATAATAATAACAAGCAATGAAAAATTAGTTTATTGAAAATATTTTTAATGATGAAAGTTATGTTATTGGAATTATTTTTAAAATAGATCTTGTTCATTCTTGTATCAATTTTTTTTCTTTTTCTTCATATTCAAAGTATGAGTGCTCATATATTCCCCACATCAGACAACATACGTGGGCTAGTAAGGAGGGGTGAGTGTGGGGTGAGGGGAGGTGGGTCCATGCTCGCCCTCTCATAATTGCTCACATCGGGCAACATAACATCTCTATTCAAAGTATTGCCATAACGTATTATTATAATTTAAATGCAATTCAAATTTTAATATAAATTAAAAATTAAATAAATACTTGAAAAATAATAAAGTGAATAATGCTGAATATAATAAATAAATTCAATAATACAAATAAAAATAATCCAAAATATGGAAAGTCGTCGTTACTAAACTAAAAACATTGCTAAAAATAATACTACTTTCAATCCCGAAACATAAAAATTAAATAAAGTTATTTGGCACCAAACATCATTGATCGTCATCCACTTGTTGCTTCATAATTCCACTTGTTCCATAATTTCAATCTATCAAAAAAAATCAATAGAATAAATGAAAATTAAATAAATTTGAATTGAATAAAATACTTAATTAATAATTAAATTATACGTTTACCTTCATGAAAAAGAAACAGATATATTCAATTCACCACTTCGTTCACGCCTTAACTTTTCAATCAAAAATTTAAGTTGATCATAAGATTCTTGTAGACTGCTTATTTTGATTTGTTGGCTTTATATTTATTCTTTTAATTCATTATTTCACTTTTAATATTTAATCTTTTTAGGTTCTAAAAAAGTTTTTAGTTCCAATTCTCTAGATTTACTTGGTTTTATCCCATAACCAAGTCCATAAATATATCTAGATTTTGGCTTCAAAACATTTTAAAAATTTTGGGCATCCTGTCAAATTTATATAAATTAATAGTTAAAATAATATATTATTAAAAATCAATAAAATGAAGTTACTTACATAGTTTTATTGAGCTTATGGGTGGGTCCAAGTACCATCACTTTTATCATGTGTCTCAAAGTAAAGTCTTACTTCAATAGGCTCATCAATTTTGTCTTCTAGATTTTCTTCTAAATTCTTTTTAAAATTTTCCTTAATAAGTTTTTATATTTAAAATTGGTAAAAAAGTTATACATGTCAAAACAAATTTGAAAAAAAATGAAATACAAGGTCGTTTAATTAATTATAATAACTATAGTTCAACTTATAATTAATTAAACATACTATTTCATACATGTGTTGACAATAAGACTTTGAACCTAACGTATATGAAACTTCCATCTTCGCTCGATTACTTGCATTTGATGTACTTTGAGCCTATAAATTTATACAATATATAATAGCAAGAGAAAAAAAAGTACTATAAAAAATTAAATAACATATGAAAAAAATTAAGAAAAATTATTTATTGTATCACCAAGTTAAAAAATTATGCAAATTTATTATGTGATAATATTAAACAAAATTTTGAGATTTATGGTCCATGTTACTACCGTGCTTCTATGTTAGTATAGTTCATAATTTAATAACTAATAATATTAGAAATGAAATATTACCTTAAATTTTTCCTCTTCACAATGTGTACATAAAGCTTTCCAATCATCTGATTCCATGTGATCGTCAGGATTTTAACGTGTCTCATCTAGAGTAGCAAATCTCTTGTAATGCATGCGATATTGATATTTGTAAATTGTAAAACATCTAGTCATAATCTTATCCACTACTTTTTTTTATATGTGGATCACTCAAGTCTATATCAAATTAACTCTACAAATATTTAGTGCAAAATAAGTAATTTCTATATTATAAAACTTAATTAATGCATAAAAGTTTTTCTAAGAAAATAAAAAATTATAAATATATCTCACCTTTTTTTTTTAAGAAAATGTGTTTCTTAAGAGCATCTGTCATTTTTTTTTCAATAAAACATCCTTAATGGCGCCAACAATCAAGTGACAACTCCTATATCCATTTTAAATATTTTTTTAGTAGGGCCAATTAGTAGGCGTATTGATTTTCTAATGATAACTCTTCCAATCTTTTTATCCTCATTCATTCGCTTTTTAATCTCAAATCCTTTAGTTATACCCCAACCTCTTTTCTTTGTAATAATACTTGTAATTTAACTACATAGTACAAACGAGATAAGTTTATTAAGCTAAATTGAAATTAAAGTTAATAAAATGGAAACATCATCAATGGATAAATAATTAATTAGAAAGCTAAAAAAATATAAATAAATAACTAACCTCCATCAATTGTTGCTTTAATTGTCACCGTGTTATTTGGAGAAATTGATGAACTCTCAATCTTATTCAAAATGGATGGTGGCGTACCATCATTTGTTCTTAGTGATGTTGAATCTTTTTCTCCAAACACTACAAGGAAAAGTGGTATTGCCGGCGAAGTTTTCCCGGCGGTTTCGTGAAGTGTCGGGAAAACATTACTATTACCGGCGGTTTTAAAAACCGCCGGTAAAACGTTAGAATTACCGGCGGTTTTTAAAACCGCCGGTAATGGAGTCAACATGATCGGCGGTTTATAAAACCGCCGGTTATAGCATACACATCTCCGGCGGTTTTATAAAACCGCCGGTGATGTTGACCATAACCGGCGGTTTTTAAACCGCTGGTTATGTTTTCCCTTCACCGGCGGTTTTAAAACCGCCGGGGATAGTATCTATATAATCCCCGCGCGTGTTTTTAACCCCTTCGATTTCTTCCAAAATCCCCCCCCTGCAAACCCTAACCGGTTCTCTCCTTCGATCACCCTCGCGCCTCGCTGCCTCCCTCGATCACCCTCGCTCGCCTCGCCTCGCCCTCCCTCGCTCTCTCGCTCGCCTCGCCTCGCCCTCCCTCGCTCGCTCGCCTCGGCTCGCCTTCCCTCGCTCACTCTCAGTCGGCCTCGCCCTCCCTCGCTCACTCTCAGTCGCTATCGCCCTCGGCCTCGCCCTCCCTCGCTCACTCTCAGTCGCTATCGCCCTCGGCCTCGCCCTCCCTCGCTCACTCTCAGGCGCTATCGCCCTCGGCCTCGCCCTCCCTCGCTCACTGATCAGTCGCACATGCAACCAGAGAAGTGGTGATTGGAATTGGGGTAAATTACAGTTCGATTGCTCCGCAATAGTTGTTCTTCCTTGATCAGGTTTGTCTCCAGCTTGTGTATAATGTATCTCTATTGTTTATTTATCTGTCTATACGTATGAATCTTGCGTGTTATCCCAGATCCTCTGTTTCTCCGTTCCAGATCAGTAGCATCATCTATGTTATGATTTGATTGTGCTTTGTGCTTTGATTTTGTTTTACCAGTTAGTGGTGATGCTATGATATGCTTGTGCTTTGTGCTTTGATTTTGGTTGCATTTATAGGCTAAGTTGGTGTCTGTATTTATAGATGCAATTAGCGATGATGAGCTACCTTGGATGGACACTTGTCCGTGGAGACAGATAGCATATACTGATTTGTTTGGAATGAGTTATAATGGGGATGGGCCGAGCTCAACTCCTATGGGCTTGTCAGATTGACTGAGATTGTGATTATGGTTGGAGCAGACGAAAAGAATCCACACTTGTACATATATAGATTAGGAATTATAGCAAACTCTAATTATAAAGGGAAAAAGAAAAGCCTGAAGTCCAAAATTAAAGCTTAAAACAATTAGGATTAGAAAATTAATTAAAAAAGTAAATTAATTTGGAGTAAAGTTCAATGAGCCTATATTCACGTAAGAGTCCACTTCTAAAACCTCATAATTTCTCATCTTGACTTTGAAATACCTATCAAATAATTTTAAGATATAACATTCAAGACTTTTACCTAAATCTAAAACCAGCTAGAAATGGAAAGATGAATAGAGTGGAGTGGATTGGTTGGCATACTAATGAAATGGACAAATGCATGGAAAAAAGGGATTGGTGATGGGTTCAGCTGCGTTAGCATTCCCATCCCATCCCAACATGTACATATTTTTTTAGAGAAAGAGATTTGTCCAATGCAAACCTAAACATGGACAAATTTTACCACCAAATCATAAAAATTAAGTGCACTAATGTAGACATTAGGTGGAAATGTGCATTTTAAAGGCATTTCCAAAACTGGTCAAATGTTCATATAATGTGAAATTAATTAGTTTAGGAATATAAATATAATACTAAATAAAAAAAAATAAAAAGTTAAGAGGGATGCATTTATACATTGAACCAATATTAATATTTCACACCATAACAAAATAAAAAGTAAAGCATCACATCACCTAATAGTCACAGTATTAACATAACATATCAATACTAAACATGTCCAAATTAATGAATTAGTCTAGTGGACTAGAATTCTCAAAGATAAGTTATGTAATTTTATACAAAAATTGTATACATACATAAATATATTTAAGAGTACTATTATTTATCTAAATTAGAGAAAAAATTTTAATTTAATTATTATTTTTTTATTAAAAAAATAAAAAATACACGTGTAGACATAAACACCTACAACTCTTTAATTTTTAATAATAATGTATCAATTAAATTGAAATTGTGACCCAATGAATGTACGCAGCTTGTTTTTAATTCATTTCCAGTTCAATGTGGCAAAGACTAAGAATGTTCATATAATGGCATCGGTTTATCAGAGCCCTTTCCAATTAATGCAGCTCGGCGGTTTGGTCTTGATTCCAACAGTGAGGGTTATGTATTGGGTAGCTTTGAAGCCCAGAATCGGCAATTTGGAAGAGACATTATGGGAAGCCAACTTCTCCACGATTTTGTTGGATGATGACAATACTTCGTTCTGGCCTTAACTATTCAAGTGATATGCCTAGAGAGGGTCCAATTAGATTTGCCTGTATCGATCTACTGCCTGGATCCAAGCAGTAGTAGTGATTAAATGCTTAGACGAGTTCTGGTGGTGCTATATATTTGTCGTATTTGCAAGGAGGCGAGGCGATGATGCGATTAATTGAGTGCGAGTATCATCCCTTCTAGATGTGTATACAAGTGAAGAAATTGTAAGGAAAACGCAGGTGAGCTTTAGATCTTGGTAAATGATACCTTGGCTTAGAACATTCTATTTATGAATGAGAAATGATTCTGAAGCATGCCTTCTTCTGTACACTGATCCTGTGTTGTGTTGTGTTATTTTTTATATTTCCCCCTTTGGCTGGTTGGCAGTGGCAGTGAAGGAAGAAAGGGTCGCGTTTTGTTCTATTCCAAATTTTGCTTTTCCATGCTAATTCTGTCGACTTTCATTATTTATTAATTATCATGCTGTGTTTGTTTGGTGTACTAAATTAAGGTGGCTTCTAGTTCGTTGAAAGGGTGTGTAGTCTAGTCCCAGAGTTCTGTTTTAGTGGCCAAATGCAAGTCCATTTTGGGTTGGTCACGGCCATGTGAAGATGGGCCCTCTGTTGTGGAAAAGAGGATTTCTGGAACAAATTTGTATTGGATTAAAGTTCTGCGTTAACAAAAAGTTAAAAAAGAGGGGGATGGTTCTTTGTGCGTGCATTTTCTTTTTTAATTTATATGACAACAATTTTAAAATTAATGGTTTTACATGGTCCAATGGTTTTGATGAAAATTACTATTTAAATATATTTTTATCGGTTTAGGGTTTAAGATACCAACTCAAATTAGTACAGCATATAATTTACCCTTTATTAGGCATAATTTTTTATTCTAAAAATGTATATAACAAATTTATATGGTATGAGATAAAGAAATGGTGCCAAGATTTATTTTTTTGTTTGATAAAAGGAGAAAGATTTTAGGAATATGGTTAACTCAATAAGGCTGTTCGGTTATAACTAGAAAGAATAGGAACATTAGTTATTTATTTCCCGCCATAATATTTCTAGCTGGCAATAAGATGTTCAACTTCTAAATACTTTTAAAAGCTTAACCCTAGACAAAGCACCTATGTGGTAAACCTGTCTCTTTATTATGATTGTGCTTTTAGGTTTTTACTAACATAAAAATATCAAGACTTAAGCTCAACAAAGGAAACAGAGAGAAAGCTAGCTAAATAGGGGAAAATGCCAAAACCAGCAGACCAAAGAATTAAAACTGGCCTCTATATGGCTAAAGATAAACCAAGCTAGAGCAAGAAACGGCTAGCCACAATATGGGGCGCCCTTTGGGAGAGGAAGGGCAAAGCACCTTGCTATCGTAAGACAAGAGGATTTAAACTACTCTTGAAAAGGACTGCAAGGATTTAAACTACTTTTGACCATGCCTTGAGAGAATTGGTTCATTCATCATCCTACATGCATGTATATCCATCCATATTGATGAGGGAAATTGTCTGTGCTAATATTTTTTATATATTTTCTATATTATTCTTATAAAAGTTGCATAATTCAATCTTTGAATCCTTATTTTTAGCAGGTTTGATATATAAATTATTCTAATGGAGCTGAATAAGAGTTGGATTAACATATCAAACAGGCTAGATCCTCGATACGAACAAGGAATTCAGGAGTTTATTCAGTTTGCCTATAGACATAAGTCTCCTGGGGCAAGCATATATTGTCCGTGTATTAAATGCGTTAACAGATATTTTCATAAACGAGATGTTGTGGAGGAACATCTTATTTTGAATGGGTTTGACACTAATTACATAATATGGACGGTTCATGGAGAGTTATATGTGCCTCGTCATAGTCGAGAAGAATTTCAAGATCAGGAATGTAATATTGGAGATGATATGGTGGGAATGATACATGATGCACATGGAGTTCCCATAAACAATGCTGGAAGTAGTGAAGAAGCTACGAGATTCTATGAATTGTTGGAGAAGGCAGAAACAGAGTTATGGCCTGGTTGTAAGAACTTCACGACATTATCATTTATTGTTCGTTTACAACACTTGAAGGTATTGGGTGGGTTGTCGGATAAAATATTTGATATGTTGCTTGAGTTGTTGAATGAGGCATTTCCAGAAGGAGTGTCATTGCCACGATCGTATCGGGAGGCTAAGAAATTGAGTGAGGATTTAGGTTTTAAGTACTATAAGTACGATGCATGCCCTAACAATTGTATGCTCTTTTGGAAAGATGCATCAAAGTTGGATAGATGTACTTTTTGTGGAGAGTCAAGGTATAAAGAATACGAGGTGCACGTGGACGACGATATAACGAAGATGAAAAAAGTCGCTTCTAAACAAGTACGACACTTTCCTTTGATTTCGAGACTGCAAAGATTGTTTATGTCTAACAAAACAGCATCGTTAATGAGGTGGCATGAAGAAGGTAGAACAAAGGATGGTATAATGAGGCACCCTGCTGATTCATTAGCTTGGCAATCTTTTGATGAACAACATCCAAAATTCGCTGAAGATAGTCGCAATGTTAGACTTGGGTTGGCTTCTGATGGGTTTAATCCGTTTCGAACAATGACCATTAGCTATAGCATTTGGCCAGTTGTGTTAATGCCATATAATCTACCGCCTTGGTTATGTATGAAACAACCTTACTTCATCTTGTCTTTATTGATTGATGGACCTCGTGCACCAGGAGACAATATTGATGTGTTTCTGCAACCGTTGATTCAAGAGTTACAAGAATTATGGAACGAAGGGATAGAAACTTATGATGCTTCAAGAAAAGAAATGTTTCACATGCATGCAACATTGTTGTGGACGATTAATGATTTTCCTGCGTATGCTAATTTATCTGGATGGAGTACTCGAGGAAGAGTTGCTTGTCCTTGTTGCATGAAAGAGACAGAGTCCAAATGGTTAAAACATGGTGGTAAGTTTTGTTATATGGGTCACCGTAGATTCTTGGAGGACATGAGTCATCATTTTCGGTTAGACAAAAAGAATTTTGATGGAACTATTGAAAACCGTGTTGCTCCTCCTCAGTTATCTGGCTACGATGTATTCAAAGATGTTGAATTTGTTAAGAAGATGTATGGAAACCGTGAGAATTCTGGCGCTAGTGTTGGGAGAGGAATGGGTGGTTGGAAAAAACATAGTATATTCTTTGAGCTTCCATATTGGCAAGACAATTTGATCCGACATAATCTCGACGTCATGCACATTGAGAAAAATGTTTGTGACAACATAATTTGGACGTTATTAAATGTTTCAGGTAAATCAAAGGACAACTTGAAAGCACGTCTTGATTTGAAAGAACTAGGGATAAGAAAAAAGTTGCATCCTGAAGATCGTTTAGGTGGGAAGAAGTATTTACCTCCTACATCTTTCACGTTGAATCGAGAACAAAAACATATATTTTTGAAAGTATTGAAAAGTATAAAATCACCCGATGGATTCTCATCAAACATATCACGTCGTGTCCAACTCAAAGAACACACAATGAGTGGACTTAAGAGCCATGACAATCATGTTTTGATGCAACATTTGCTTCCATTGGCAATTAGGAGGGTGTTCAAGAGAAAGTATGTCAGTAAAACTTTGATTGAATTATGCAATTACTTTAAACAGTTGTGTTCTAAAAACATTACAGTAGACGAGTGTAACCAATTGAGGTCACGCATTATATTGGTGCTTTGTCACCTCGAGAAAATATTTCTACCGAGCTTCTTCAATATAATGGAGCATTTAGTTGTTCACCTGCCTGACGAAGTCCAAATTGCGGGACCGGTAATGTTTCGGTGGATGTATCCAGTCGAGAGGTATATTAAGCCATGATTTTTTTAATTTGTGAATTTGTTTGTTCGTTTTTAAGTAAATATTGTGAATTTACTTGATAATGTAACTTATCATGTAGGTTCTTATTGACATTGAAAAAGTATGTAAGGACTAGAAGTCATCCAGAAGGATCTATTGCTGAAGGTTACTTGGCAGAAGAGTGTTTGACTTTTTGTGCAAGGTATTTGGATGATGTGGAAACAAAGTTTAATAGGCCGGTTCGAAATTATGAGGGTGCACATGGTCAACCTATCCCAAAAAAGGGGAAATTAGTCACATTGGATGAGATTTCATTACAACAAGCCCATCGTTATGTGCTAGCAAATTGTAGTACAATTTCATCTTATCGAGAGTAAGATTATTATAACTTAATCTGGTTAATCAATTTTATTTCATAATAAAAAAAAATGTGTACTTTAATTTCATAATTCTTATCATTTGCATACAATGCAGGACACACTTACAATCCATTAGATTGGAAAGAAGATGTGCTAGCAATCGTGAAATTACACAAAAACACCATGAAAACTTCCCATCATGGTTTCAAAAACATGTAAGTCTTAACATGCTGCCACCACACCCTAAACATCCATATCTACTCATTTTAGAATTTGCATATATTTATTTGCGTAATGAATTATAAACATGTTACAAAACAGGTTTATGAATTGCAAGTAAGTGGTCACAATGTACCCAATGAAGTGAAAACATTAGCTGCTGGGCCTCACTCATGGGCATGGAAGTATTCTGGGTACATCGTAAATGGATTCAAATTCCACACGAGGCGTCGAGAAAGGAGAAGAATGACTCAAAACAGTGGAGTATTACTAAATGCAAATACTGAAAGTTATGCTAGTTCAAAAGATAAACGTCCTATCAGTGGTGATGTTACCTTTTATGGAGTCTTAACAGATGTTGTTGAGATACGATACTCTAACGAATTCAAATTTGTTTTGTTTAAGTGTGATTGGGTTGACAATAACAGAGGGATGAAGGTTGACAGTTTGAATTTCATAACTGTAAATTTTAATTGTTTAATGTATCAAGAGAATAAACCAACAGACGAACCTTTTATACTTGCAACTCAAGCATCACAAGTGTGGTATGTGGCTGATCCTCTTGATGAAGAATGGTACGTTGTCATGAAGATGACACCTAGAGATTTGTATAACATGGGTAAAAGAAATGTGGTAGGGAGCTGTGACGAGGAAGATGCTTTAATTAGTAATCATGTTGAAATCAACAATGATCAGTCCTTACATGCAGAGTTAGGAGAATCTGATGAAGACTACTCTTCTGGAGAATCTGATGAGGATGGTATGCTAGTCGATATATCAGATGATGACGACAATTCCATTTCTTATACTGCACACAGTGATGATAATGATTTCTAATATTGAAGTGGCATGTATATGTCTTCCTTGCATAATATTTAATGATGTGGTATGTATATATGTTTATGTTTTTAGCTTTTTATGTTTTGATTTGTTATTTTTGTTTAACCTAAATTGATATGCTAACAGATTGTTTTTTACATTCAAATCAATAATAGGCAATTACATTGATGGCACCTAAGAGGCAGACTCGTTGGCCATTTGGATCCATGTCACGTAGTATAGATTCACACCACGATGATTCACAATCAGTTCCATCCCATCATCCAAACCCAAACCCAGTCCCGCCACATCTCCATCATCCTGAAGAGGACTTGATCCACTCACAATCCAACCCCCAAAACTCACATAGTCAGCAAGGTAAATACCAAAAATTATTATTCTTTCCTAATTCAATCTGAATTTATTGTGGTATTATGTTTTAGCAGGTACAAGCTCTATGTCATCTACTGCCAAGAAAGGAAGAGGAATATCAAGACAAATTTCAAAGTGGGGAAAGGAGAAGATTCATATTGAATTTGATGCTGAAGGACAACCAGTTGGGGAGATGGCAACTAAGTTGGAAACCCAACTAGGTGTGATGGTAAGGAGTATTGCTCCCCTTACATTTACTGATTGGAGATCACCGGGGATGGAACCATATAAGGAGCGCATCTGGCAAGAGGTCTTGGTAAGTAAATAACATCTCTGATTCTTAGTTATCTGACTCTAAACTTTTATACTCTAATAAGGATATTATTGCAGGATAACACTGATGTACCCACAACATGGAAATCAATTTGCTTGCAACATGCTTCCAAGAAATGGAGAGAATACAAAGCCACATTGAAGAGGCATTATGATTGCCATGAGACAGATGCAGCTCGTCTGTCAAAAATACCGCCTGGGGTGGACCCAGAACAGTGGAAGATTCTTGTGGAGTATTGGGGATGTGAGCAAACACAGGTATGTATGATTTATGTATGGGTAGATATATCAGATGGATTATCTATGCTTAGTTCTAATATCATATTACAAGTAGGAACGTAGTGTGACAAATCGTGCCAATCGAGATAAGCAAAAGATGGGTCACACTAGCGGTAGGCGATCACATCCTCAGGTTAGACACCAGGTAAGAATAGAATGGATATTAGTTATATATATTTATTGATAATTTAATTAGTAATGCCTAAACTTTAAATATTTAATATATTTCATATCTTATATATGTTTTTAGATGACTATTGAAAGTGGAGATGAGCCAGATAGAATCAAGCTTTTTAAAAAGACACACACCAAAAAGAGCGGAGAGATAGTAGATTCTACATCTTCATATATAATCGTATGTATTTCTAAAATTTGAAAGTTGTAGATATATTTTGTTTCTTTTACTTGTCGACTTATGTAACTAACTTGTGAAATGTTTTTTGAGGAACAAATGGATGAAAGGTTGTCACAAATACCCACAGATGAACAAACTCCAGATTCGCTAGAGGATGTCTTTACTCAAATACTAGGCAAAGATGGGCATGGCAGGGTAAGGATGGGAGGACTTGGAACATGCCCAACTAAGGTTAGACAAAGACAACAATATCAAGTGCCTCAAGAGCAGTATGACCAAATGCGTGCGCAAATTACTGCCGAGCTAGAAGAAAAATTTCAAGTTCAAATCCAAAGTCAAGTTCAAATGCAAGTTCGTGCAATACTTGAGGCAATGGGACATATACCACCAGCTCCAGACAATATACCACAACCGAGACAGGTATGTCGTTCATTAGTGCATTTGATTTAAAATTACATGTTTACTATATATATTAACTAAACTATTTTGAAATATAGCCATCCTCATATGCTAGTGCTTCTGCTACACATGCAAGCACACCATCACCCGAAGCTGAATGTGCTGGATTATCAATACCAGAATATGATCATCATTTAGAGGTAATTCGCTATCAAATAGTTAGATGCTTGAAATTTGTGGACCTGCCAATGTGTGGGAAGAACTTTCATGATTGTCGCACTTTAATCATGCTTTGATAATATGTGCTTGTGGAAATTTGGGAATTTTGATTTGCTTATTTGGCAATTGATCGTGACCTTTATGAATCATGATTCGCAATTCAACGATAAGATCGACGATGAAAGAAAGCCTTTTTAACCCTTTCTGGTCTGTTTGTTTTTAACTTCGGATGCTTGGATTGGATTTCGCTTTCGTTTTGGTTTGGATGGAGGGGCTGAAGAACAAGGAGGCTTAAAGAGGCTTTAGGACACAAATTTCTAGCTCTTTTTCCTCAAATTCTTTGAAATGCTCTTTTGGAGTCCCACCTTTTGATGTCTCATCTTTTGCAGCTTCTCCCTCAAAAAACATGCTCTTTATTATTGGACCAGGCATGAGCCTCTCCCTCCCTCGCTTCAGTCAATCCCTTTGAATTATGCGGCTTCATTATGTTTGAACACTCTTTTAGTTTTCTGCATTTTATCTCAAAACACTTATTAGTTTTAGACTTATTTTAGAGAAGCAAAATTAATTGTTTTTACTAGTTGGTTTTAAGAATAACTAATAGCTGTTAGTTTTAAGCAAAATTAATTGTTTTGTGGTTCTAAAAACAAACAAACAAACGTAACAAAACAAAACAAAAACGAAAAGGAAAAGCACCGTAACAAACCAAGTTCAAAATATTCATTTATTTTGTTGTTTATAAACAAGAAAGAAAAAACAGGGGATTTAAAAAGAACATGTTTTAAAGATTTGAACCAGCTCATCCATGATGCACACGATGAATATGAGGATAGGGCTCAAGTTTTATGTTACATGCTAGATTAGGAAGTGGAAGTTTAGTATCTACGTTAAGAAATGGTTTTATGTCTTGCTTTGTTATCATTCTCATGGATACTCATGATATTATATACTAAGTAATTTTTATTATTTTGTATGATATAACAGATTAGTGAATTTGTTCACTTGATGAATGGACGAATACCTCGCCATATTGTTGCTGAGGCAATCATTGTATCCATTGATCCGACCAAATCTGTAGGGGGAGTAGAGCTAGGTAATGAATTTGTTGAAATTAGTATTCAGAAAGTGCTGAAACCTTTATATCCATTGCCTCGACAATTTTCTGGGATGCGTGTCTTGAGGGATGCTAATAACAGTAAAACTACAATACCATGGAGGGTCTCCGATGTAAGTGTTTTTGTATATAGTTATGCAATTTTGAACATGTTTTATGTAATTTCATAGTTAATGCACATACTTATAGATCTATTGTTTTTCAATGCAGATCGAAAAAATATAATATGCAATCTTGGTTGGAGCAGTATGGTGGTGTAGTCAAGGGTTATTTGAGGTCACTCGGACATGTTTTAGTTTAAGGGGTTGATTTGTATGTACAAAAATGGTATTGTGTAATGAGATGTGACAAGATTGATCTTTTAAAATTGTAATGGTATTTAAATAGATTTATTATACAATTGTTATACTAGTTGTGTGTAGTGGGTGAATTTTTTAAAATTGTTCGTGATTTTTTGTTATACAGGATTGCATTTGAGTAGTGGGTGAATTTTTTAAAATTGTTCGTGATTTTTTGTTATACAGGATTGCATTTGATTAATGTTATACAGGTATACAGGTTCTAAAAAAATTTTTTTTAGTATTGTTGGTGCGTTTTTGTTTTTCGCCGTGAATACCTTTGCCGGCGGTTTTAAAACGATCATTACCGGCGGTTTTGAACCGTCGGCAATTTTTTTTAAACCGCATGCTTTACCGGCGGTTTTGAACCGCCGGCAAATTTTTTAAAATAGCCGGATTTTACCGGCGGTTCTAAACCGCCGGTATAAAACCTTTGCCGGCGGTTTTGAACCGCCGGTAATTCTGTTTTACCGGCGGTTTTGAACCGCCGGAAAATTTTTTTAATAGCCGGCTTTTACCGGCGGTTTAAAACCGCCGGTAATGATGTTTTACCGGCGGTTTTAAACCGCCGGTAAAGAAAAAACTTTGCCGGCAAATTTTAGTAACCGTCGGGAATTCGTATTTTTACCGGCGGTTTGAAGAAACCGTCGGTAATTTTTTTTTCCCGGCGGTTGAAAACCGCCGGTAATATTTTCCGACGGACGTATTTCCGACAGAGGAAATTACCGCCGGTAAAAATTTTACCGGCGGTTTTTTTACTTTTTCCGGCAGTTTTTTAACCGCCGGAAAAAATCAAACCTCCTGTAGTGAAATTGTGTAGCATGAACCATAGTTAGCAAAGTGACGTTCTTCTTAGAATTAGGTGGTAAAGCAATGGATTGCATTTGTGTACTAGAAACCTTTGATGGTTAAGTATTGGACTTAGATTACACATGTGTAATATGAATATTTAACGGCATAATAGTGGACTTTGAATTTGAGATAACTATTTTTTTCTGATTAGGTGCCTTAACAATTAAATGTATTATATAATAAAACAAAAATATGTAAGTCATCTATAGTAATATAGTTTCTCGACTACCAAGATGAAATTTTCAATGTATCTATCTATTAAATCAAACTAGATTACAAGGTAAAAATAAGAAAAGAATAAAAGAAAAACTAAGAGGCCTTATTTTATTTACCCACCCACCCTCCCTCTCTGTATGTGTGTGTATGTGTATGTGTGTGTATACAATATGTAAGCTGATATGTATGCTTACAAAACTTTGTATGCATAAATAAAATGCTAACTCGTGACGTATATTTCCCTTTCTTTGAAAAGAAAAAGAATACTAAACTAAGTAAGAAAAAAGTAAAAGAAAAACAAACAGCTTTGAGCCAAATGTTTAAGTTGGGTAAGCCTTTTAAGTGCAAAAATCCAAAGATGCAAGCTTTAATCAACCAGATACTCATCTTAATTATACCACAATTATAAGAGAAGTAACAAAAAATGGAAAAAGAGCAATGAACTCGCATCAGAATCTGGCATCCACCCTAATGTTTTAATGTACACAAAATAGGGGCAATCGACTAATGGAAAAGCCGAAATCAATTAGCAGACAATGAATCGATTGGCCAAGTGGTCTAAGGCTTACTTACTCCTAGTGGGTTTTCTATGATATATATATATGGTCAAAGGTTTTATCTTTGCCAATGCTCCGAGTGAATTTTGGATTCACTTGGGGTGACTGTCTTGCGTGGCCTTCAATGCTCGTGCCTTCGATTATGTCAATGGAGATAAATTGTAGGTGTGACACTTCGCCTCACTATGCAGGATGATAATTGAACTCACGACCCACCGAACTGACACTAACATATTACTTATTTGATCACTCGACCTATGTCTTGAGAGTAAGATTTTGAATTCACTTGCACCTTAATTGGTTGGGCTATGGTTAGGCTATAAGCCATAAGCTATAACTCAAACTAGCTGTAAGTCTCTTATCTTACCTTCCCTTTGGTTTTCTAATCTGAGGGCCGTAACAATTAATAATTAGCTCTGCCAATCTAAACCAAGAAAGGTTTTTTGGACACACACATTGAATTTGCTCTTTTTAGCTGAAAATTTGTGTGTGCCCTACAGGATATTAAAGCATTATTTCCTCCTGACTACAATCCATTCTATGCGGGCTTCGGGAACAGGGACACTGACGAACTCAGTTACAGAAAAATGGGGATTCCAAAGGGCAAAATCTTTATCATTAATCCTAAGGTATCTATCGATTTATTCCACCAAAAACAGCTTGGACAGATGAGGTTTTATTTTATTTTTATTTTTTTGGTCCCCTTTTCTGATTAGCATATAAAACACAGGGCGAGGTGGCCAACTGTCAGCATCGCATGGATGTGAAGACATATACATCCTTACATACACTGGTCAATGACATGTTCCCTCCGACTTCAATGGTTGAGCAGGTAAACCATGCCAAGTGCATATAGTCCGTGCTCCTAAATGTAATGACTGGAGAAAATAAGCGAATGTGGGAGTCTATTCTCATTTTGAATCCATGTTCTTCGTTTTTCACTGCTTCTTAACTTCCCGGGTAATCACTATCTATGCAGGAAGACTACAATTCATGGAATTACTGGAAAATGCCGCTCCCTGATGTTGAGTTGTAGCTCCTGGAAGGAAGACACGACCTGGCTACAGCTTGCTTAGATTGGGTTACGGAGGCATTCTCTACCCGCATTACATACACCATTTATTCCCCAAACATATATAATCCCGGAATGAAGGCTAAGATGCTCATCATTTATAATTTTTCATTTTTGCCTTTTTTTTTTTTTAACTTGCCAGCCACGCCACCCTGATGTAAAATTGTAAACCATTCAACTTGTACCCACCCAGAAAGGACATGGACCATACAGCTTTCTTAGGAAATAAAACTTATTTTGTTATTTTCACGGAATGTCAAAGGTCACGCTTTCTTTCTCGCGATTTCCCATAGTTTATAATTCTATGGCTTGACGAATCTTAATTCCTCTTACGGAGCAGACCTTATTTTGTTGGTTTGCGTCCGTGTCCTTCCTTGTACTGTATGAAGAGAATGCCTTTTCTAATTATGACACCACTTGTCACGGGATTACATCCTAAAGACAATTAGTTGAAGTCAAGTGTAAGTATGAGAAGCTTAAAAATCTTGTATGTTCGCGGGACATCCCTATCCCTTACTCCTATTCCTTTCCCATTCGTCGATTTAAACCCATGTAGCTAAGAAGAGCGAATTTGAAAATTTAAGACTAATAAAAAGTGAAGAATTTAGTCTTAATTTGCATTTGTTGTTTATCAAATTAAACCCACATACTCTGGAGGATATATATTATCACACCACATGTTACCTATTGGGAATGGAATTGCAGGGATGCGTTTGTTAATTAAGATATGAGAGAAAAATATCAGATGTGAAAAGTATTTTAAATATTTATTTTTTTCAACGTGTTTATTAAATTTATTTAGTGATTTTTTTTAAAAAAATCACGTGATTTTTTATTTTGATTTTTCAAGATATGTTTATCTTGAAAGAGAATAAGCATATCTTAATCTTTACAAATAAGAAAAAAATGACAACAAATAGTTTGATAAAAATATTAAAATATTTCTCAATTTTGTTTTTGATTATTTTATATTTTGGTTCAAAAAATATTTTAATTTTATTTTAATATTTTTTTATTTTACTCATTTTAACCAACATTATATTAGGATGATTACTCAATAAATGGATATCCCAATATACATCCCGTACCCATGTACATATCAAATCATGAACAGTAATACAAGGTATCTAATCATGCAGTAAATCACATACCGGCAGCAGTGCCCGGCACCGGCCAACGGTCAGTGACTAGGAGTGTCCACCCGACAGTCCACTTCAGGGCCGTACAATAATCTACCCCAACGTCACCAACAACCGACCCCTGCCCCACTGCTCGATAGCTCTAACCGAACCATAAATCAATCTGAGAAAAACTGTAAGTAAACCCAATAAAATCGTAAATAAACCCTCACGTCTAGGAACCTAGTCCCCAAATCGGTTCAGCATCATTCCCGAAAGGAGTGGGGGCGGTACAAACCCCCATAGGCACTCAACAAATAAACTCTAGAAGTCTCGGATTTAATTTAAATTAAAACAAATGAATAATAATTTAACAAATAAAGTTAGGTGCCGAATTAGAGTAGGGGAGGTGATAAAATACAGGAAATCACGGGATCTTCCACGGGAATTAAAGATTAGGAAGAGAGGGTTAAGAGCTTGCCTTCACACGGCCGTTTCTTCTCTTTCTTACACTCCCGCTGCGAAGTAAAACGTTCGCTGGTAATAAATAAAATCACGACTTTAATTAAATAAATCTACCGTGTAATATAATTAATTTAACCGTCTAAAATCTCACATAAGCGTACCACAATTAATATCTCAAAGAGTCTTATATTTATTTTAAATCAAATCACGCTAATAAAATCCTCGAAGCCAACTTAATAAATTAAATTTAAATCAAACGACTCCAAATTCCATAATTAATAAACGAGCCGAAACAGACGAATAGAGCGTATAAAATACGAGAAATCATAGGGTTTCTCACGGGAATTAAGAAATACGAGGAAAGGATTAGGAACTTGCCTGAAACTAGCTGATTCCGACCTCTCTCAAGCTCCCGAGGCAAATTAAATCATTTCTTAGCAAATAACACAACTGGGACCCAAATTAATTAATTTTAATCGCGTAAAATTTATAATTTAAATATATCAGGCTTCTATTAATTTTTACCCACATACCTGATCACTTTCCATGCCGAAAAATCCCAAATTCTATTATTTTTTTCACTTATTTTTCTTTTCTTCCCTTTCTTCTTTCTTCTTCTTCTTCTTCTTTTTCCGCGCCCACTACTCCAGTGCGCCTTCTCCTTCTTCTTCTTCTCTTCTTCTTTCCTTTCTTCTTCTCTTTCTTCTTCTTCTTCTTCTTCTTCTTCTTCTTCTTCTTCTTCTCCCCGCGGCCGCTGCTTCCTCCTCTTCTCCCCTGCGTCTTCTTCCTCGCCCGAACCAGCGGCCACCGTCGCCCTTCAGCGCCGCCCCCCCACGGCCGCGCGTCGCCGCTGCTGCTGCCGCCTTGTGTCGCCGCCGCCGCTGCGCCGCATCGTCCATGGCCGCGGCTTCTTCAAGCCACTGCCGCTTCTCGTCGGTGCCATGGCCGAGCTTTGCTCGGCCAGCCTCCCATGGCCGCCACCTCCTTCTCTCTCCCTCGTTCGATCTTTCTCTCTCTCTCTCTCTCTTTCCCTCTATCGATCACTCCCTTCCTCCCAATCTCTCGGCCCACCCTGCTCTCTCTCACCCGATCTCTATCTCTCACTCTCTGTTCCTCCCCCTGTCTTTCCTCTGCTCACTTTGAAAAATATGGCCACTGGCCATTTCATAGCTTCCACGCACACAAGCACAGCACACACGCGCACCGCCTCAAATTAAATCATTAATTTAAATTAATTTAGTTTATTTTATTATTTTTATTTTCAAAATTTGAGGATATTACAATTCTCCCTTCCTTATTAGAATTTCTTATTTTCAAAATTTGAGGATATTACACGCGCTGTCCTGGGTCGGTGCTCCCGTCACCCGTGTGTTCGTGTCGGTACTCCCGACACCCAAGCCATAGGCTCCCTCGGAACGGTTCTCCCGTCCGAGAACTAATAACTACCAGTAACCATGCAATGCACATTAAAATGCAATGGCGTAGTGAGCATCAACGTGATACACTGGCGCCCATACATCTAGGCATCAAGCCATGCTCCGCCCACGTAGTAAACCACACGCGATGCATATGCCCGTGCCAGATGCAACCTAACCATGCTAGAATGTTTGTGTCCAAGCATACTCAGTAAATGAATATCCCCACATGCGACCCGCACCCATGTGCATATCAAACCATGAACGATAATACAGCATATCAAATCATGCAATAAATCACATATTGGCAAATCTAACCAGCAGTGTCTGGCACTGCTCAACAATCAGTGACTAGGAGTGTCCACCCGAAGGTCCACTTTAGGGCTGTACAATAGTCTACCCCAACATCACCAAACAACCGACCCCTGCCCCACTGCTCGATAGCTCTAACCAAACCATAAATAAACATGAGAAAATCGAAAATAAACCCGCATGTCTAGGAACCTAGTCCCCAAGCTGGGTTCAACATCATTCCCAAGAGGTGTGGAGGCGGTACAAACCCCCGTAGGCTCACAACAAATAAAGTTCAAGAAGTTCCGGATTTAATTTAAATTAAAAAAAATGAATAATAATTCAATAAATAATGCTAGGCGCCGAATTAGAATAAGGGATGGGATAAAATACGAGAGATCACGGAGTCTCTCACGGGAATTAAAGAACAGGAGAAGAGGGTTAAGAGCTTGCCTTTACACGGTCGTTTCTTGCCTTTCTTGCACTCTCGCTGTGAAGTAAAACGTTTGATGGAAATAAATAAAATTGTAGCTTTAATTAAATAAATCTACCGTGCAATATAATTAATTTAACTGTCTAAAATCCCATGTAGGCACACCACAAATAAAATCCCCAACGAGTTTCATATTTAATTTAAATTAAATCACGCTAATAACATCCTCCATTTATATAATTAATACGCGACATCGAAACGAATTAAGGAAATGCGTAAAATTCACAAAATGGAAGGAGATCGCAAGGGTAGGGGGAGCTTGCCTTTATTTAGCTGTTTACAACGTTTCTACACTTGAATGCCACCAAATTAATATACGCTGAAAAATAGATTAAACTCCCAAAATTAATAAAATTAGGCCCAAAATGAAATTTCAACCGTACATAATGTTTAATACTAGCTTCTCTACTTACTTGGTTAATTAAATCGCAATTAAACTGAATTTAATCCAAAGTTTTTCCCCAATTTCTCCATTTTCTTCACTATGCGCACGTCTTCTTCTCCTCTAAATTGCTCTCTGCTTGCTGGTTCGAAAATGGCCGAATTTGGCCTTTAAATTGGCCAAAATGAAGGGCTGGGGCGCGGCCACGTGGCGCAGCCAGCAGCCGCGCACGCCAGCACCACCTCATTGGCTGATTAAAATCAACCCATTTTTTCTCCCGCGTGCACCTCCCCTCGCTCGAACTCGCGACCTCGCCTCAGCCTCCTCGCGCGCGAACCGCCTGCTTCAGCTGCTTCTTCGTTACATATATTGCTCCAATTATATTTAAAGTGATTTGCGGCCACTTCCGCAAATCATGTTTCAGCACCCCTAATTTCCTTTAATTGCACATACGCTCGATCTTCTATTTCTTTCTTATTTCACTTACACCTTGACATTTCCAAAATTCCACCAATTTAATTTATTTTCCTATTTCATAAATACCCTCAATTAAATTAATTAAACCTAAATTTCCTATTTTCTCAAAATTACATAAATAAACATTTTTCTTAATTCTCCAAATACCCAAATAAATTAATATTTCCTTTTAACCCACAAATATCCAATAATCACCACAAATACAATAATTAATAATTATCAACCAAATAATTTAATTAATTACCTTTAATTCCTTATTTTCCTCAAACAACATAAATAAATACTTCCTTTTAAATTCCCAAATATTCAATAATGTCTTCAAACATCGATTTGAATAATTATTATTTATTTTCAAATTTTGGGATATTACAGCATGTATATACTGTTCCATGCATAAATATTATAAACTTGTACTGATTTTTATATGCATAACTTATACATGATTTTTATATGCGAATGATAGAAAAAAAAAGACTTTTTTTTTAAATGTTTTTAAAATGTATTAAATATTTTTATCCTACTAGGAAAGACATAAGCAGAAAAATTATAAATGATACCCTAATTGATTTCTCGTCTTGAGAATGTGAAATATTGAATGATATGGTGTATTTTAGGCATCGCATGAAATGATATATGATTATGACTTGTGCATTAAGTATGGTATCATCTGCATTATTAGAGGACTAACTAGTAGATTTCCTGGTGACTCATAGTAGGAAAAGATCATGGTACTGTGAGGCTTGATATGCTAAGGCCATGAGAGACACGTGAGTATGTTTCAACACTGCTATCACGTGTGCTATTATGGTATTATAGTGTGATGATGATGTATATGCCAGTATATGTACTTGTGTGCATGTGTGTATAGACGCTAGGCCTGTTTTCCTTTGAACCTCAAATTAATTAAACTTATGGTACATATTCTCGTTAGTCATATTACTATTATGTTATTGTATCCATGACGTTCATCCTAGCATTTTTATTACACTCTCCTAGTGAGTATGACATACCTTATACTCGTGAGTCCACAAAACTCACCCATTTTTTTAAAAAAAATATTTTCAGGAGATTCTTCTTTTGAATACTGGACCAGCAGATCTTCTGGTATGATGTTAGACTTCTTTTGATTTCTAATTTGATATAAGATGTTTTGTGGAGATGCACTCGTACTGTTGAGTATATTCTTTTGTACTTTATTTTTGTGGTACACATATGTGGCAAAAGCCTGCAATATGGGACCGTATATGTAATTATGACAGAAGAATTTTTTTTTGTAACTGCTATATAGGAGATATCGAGATTTTTGTGGGAAGTTGATATAGTGTTTTAATTCCTATCTCTATATCTTGTTGGTATTATTAATGCTTATAGCAAACCAAACTAGAAAAGAGGCTTACTAATCCACAGTGGGGTAGCTAGGCCTAGGGATTGGTGCCGGTCATGACCTATTAGAAATCGGATTGTGACAATTTTCTAAATTAGACAAGTCACATATTAAAGAAAATGAACTATGAGAATGTAAATAGATAGAAATAAAATGAAACTACACATTCATTTTGAGTGACCTTGTCTGCCAGTCGCGCGGGCTAGGCCCAAAAGTGGAATAAAATATTAAATTTTAATTAGATTATTTTTAATTATATAATAAAATATTGAATTTTAAATAAATAATATTATATAAATTTATTAATAAATTACAAAAAACACTAAAAAGATTCTGTTGAAAGCTTACTAAAAAATATTTCTGTTGAAAACACTAAAATACCTCTTAGTTTTTCTTTTATTTTTTTTCTTATTTATACCTTATAATATAATTTGATTTAATAGATCGATACATTAAAAATTTCACCTTGATAGTCAATAAACAATATTATTATGGACGACTTACATATTTTTATTTTATTATATAATAGATTTAATTGCTATGGTACCTAGTCAGAAAAAAATAATTATTTTGAAATCAAAGTCTACTACTCCATCGTTAAATATTCCAAGAGGAACGTCACTTTGCCAATCATGGTTCATACTACACAACTTGGAGAAAAAGATTCAACACCACCAAGAACAAATGATGGTATTCCACCAAGAATAATTAGAATGCATTCCAAAATTAAAAACACGACCTAACACCCTAATTCCACCTAGTAGCCCTGGTGTACAAGTACTCGTCCCCCAAAACTGACTAAACGACGCTCTGATACTAACAAATGTAAACACCCTCGCTCGGATATCCCAACCACCCAGACTACCCGAACGGGAGCATTTACGAAAGGGAAAGGAATGAAATACAAGACGGGAGTTACCCTGGCATGCATACATAAGAAGTAAAATAGCGAAAGCAAAACTATACACATGCACGCACACGAGTACCCCGCTAGGTCAGTAGTTATATAGTATATAAATACATACGGATACCTATGCCAACAAATAAAGAATACAAGAAACAACCCAGCATAGTAAAAAACAAAGGTACCAAAATCCTCTCAAAATATCAGAGACAACGGGGGAAACTAACTGTACACCATACCGACACGGCTGCTAGGTACTGCAATCCTCGCCCTCGACTTTAGCTTTGCCCTTACCTGGAATGATGGAAAGTAAGGTAAGTCACAAAACTCAACAAATTTATAAGAAAAGAAAGGCAATAAGTTAAATAGAAGAAGTGAACTCCCCAACATAGTCCCACATATACACACAAGTTATGAGATGCTACAACACAATAGTATAACATAATGAAAGCACATATCGGTCATTGGGGTCCACACAAGACACCCGACACCCAAGTCTCATACCAACCTATTGCTGCCCTGAAAGGCAACATTAGTCTTTAACAAACCTGTGCGTACTTTCTCTAGTCGGTACTCCCGACACCCGAGCCTCTATATAACCGAGCCCTAGGCTCCCTCGGAACAGTACTCCCGTTCGAGACTACTGAACACAAAGTGACCATGCAATACGCATATAAAATGCAAGGCGTAGTAATAATCAACTAGATACACTGGCGCCTATACATTCAGGCATCAAGCAAATGCTTCACCTAGCTAGCTGCATCTTCATTTAATTATGCATATCACTTGTATCTTAAATGTTAACTTGTGGTTACTATTTAAATGCAGCCCTTCACGCTACTTCACCCCTCCAATTTCCTTAGCCTTATTATTATAATGCATTCCCTTAACTTATACATTAAATATGTAGGATCCTACATCAACCTCTTAATTCCTTTGCTTTTGATAACTTATTATTCTTATGATTGTTAATATTCTTATTCTTATTATTATTATTGATATCAACAAAATATATTAATATATCCTTTAAATTAAATTAACACAATAAACTAATAATTAAATTAAATTACGATTTACGGGTCACTACAAAGTTGATCAACCTATTGAAGTAAGGCTTTATTTTGAGACACATCGTAAAAGTGATGGTATTTGGATCCACCCGCAAGCTCAAGAAAATTATGTAAGTAACTTCATTTTATTAATTTTTAATGATATATTATTTTAATTATTAATTTTTATAAATTTTTATGTTTGAATTAACTTCTATTTTTATTTTTATAGGAGCAAATGAATGCTCTTTGGGTCAAAGCAATGGAGGATGGTACTGAAATGACTGGGCGCCAGATTAAGGTTTTGAAGCCAAAATCTGGATATATTCGTGGACTTGGTTATGGGGTGAAACCAAGTAAATCTAGAGAAATGGAACTAGAAACTCTTTTAGAAACTTAAAAGATTGAATCTGAAAAGTGAAATACTGAATTAAGAGAGCAAATACAAAGCCAACAAATCAAAATAAGTAGCTTACAAGAATCTTATGATCAACTTAAATTTTTGACTGATGAGTTAAGACGTGAACGAAGTGGTGAAGTGAATACATCTGCTTCATTTCATGAAGGTAAATATATAATTTAATTATTAATTAAGTGTTTTATTCAATTCAAATTCATTTAATTTTCATTTATTCTAATGATTTTCTTTTTGGTAGATTGAGATTATGGAACAACAAGTAGATGAAGATCAAGGATGTTTGGTGCCAAGTAACTTTATTTAATTTGTATGTTTGGTGAAGATCAAGGATGTTTGATGAAGATCAATGATGTTTGGTGAAAGTACTATTGTTTTGGAGCATTGCTTTTATTTTAGAAATGATGACTCTCCATATATGAAGTTTTTTTATTTATATTGTTGATTTTATTTATTATATTTAACATTGTTGACTTTAATATATTTCAAGCTTTTTTTTGTAATTTTTTATTTGATATAAGGATGAATAAAATGTCTTAAAAATAATTCCATCAACATGACTTTTATCAGTATTAATATTTTCTTACTAAAAAATTCATCACTTATGTGAATTATTAACACAAATATTTTTGTCACTATTCACTATTGGGACAATAACAAAAATATTTTGTCACTATTGAATAATTTTGACAAATTTATTTTGTCACTATTTCTATTTTATCAAAAAAATATTTTTCACAATATTTGATAATTGACAAAATTAATTTTATCACATTAAAAATTATGTCAAATAAGTTTTGTCACTATTTAAATTGTGATAAAATATTTTTCAATTTTATATATATATATATAAGCTATCCGAATCAAACAGTGGCTATTCGAAACAAGGGGTGGGTTTATTCGAATGAGGGGTCTGTATATGTAACATTCCAAAAATTTGGAGATAAGAAATAATTATTAATTATTAATTTTAGTATTCGATGATATTTTGGAGTATTTGGAAATTTTGGAGAAAGTATTTATTTATGGTATATTTGAGGAATTAAGAGAAAATGCTTAATTATGTTATTTTGAGAAAATGGGTAAATAAGGTAATTAATAATTCTTGTATTCATGGAGAGTATTGGTTAATTGTGAATTTAAAGAAAATATTAAATTATTTGGAGATTTAAGGAAAAAATAATGGTTCAAGTTGTTTTGAAGAAATGGGAAATTAAGGTAATTAATTAATTTAATTGGGAGTATTTATGAAAATAGTGGAATAAATTAATTTAGTGGAATTTTTGAAAATTTGGGGTGTAAGTGTAATAAGAGAAAAATTGGATGTGGGTGTAAGTGTCAATTTATGGAAGATCGAGTGTAAGGGTAATTATTAAGAGGGGCGCGTGTGTAATTAATGGAAAGCTGTGGGGGTGTTGGTGTAAAATCTGAAAAGTGACTGAAAGTCACTTTAAATTTAATTGAAAGCATATATAGGTTGAATGTGGCGTGTGGCGCAAGCAGTCGCATGCGAGGACGGCCAGGCAGCGGATGCGAGTTTGATTCCGTGGGAGGGCGTGTGTGCTGGAAGAAAATTGCTAATTTTAATCAGTAAGACCAGCCCGAAACAACGTCATTTCGGGCTGGGGCGGTGGCAGCCATACGCGACTGCAGGCCGCGCCACGTGGTGGCCCCTAGGTTGCCTATTTTGCCTTGCGCGCGAAGCAGCGTTCTACTGCGTTTTAAATGGCCAATTTTGGCCATTTTGCTGCCAAAAACAGATAGGAAAAGAAAGAGAAAATGAAAGGAAATAAAGGAGAAGAAAGAGAGGACGCGCAATAGCTGGAAATGGGAGAAAAAATAGGGAAATGAAGAGGAAAATTAGAAGATTTTGGGAATATCTTGTGATTAAATTAGCCAGGTAAGTGCGAAAAATTATTATAAGTATTATACATTTAAGTTACGGATTTTTCAAGGCTAAATTATGTGGATTACGCAGTTGGATTTAATTAATTTAAGTCATAACTCTATTAATCGCAGCAAAACATTTTACTTCGCATCGGGAGCGTAGAAAAGTCAAGAATCAGCTAATTTCAGGCAAGCTCCTAACACTCTCTTAGTGTTCTTTATTTCCCGTAAAAGTCTCTGTGGTTTTTAGTATTTTATTCCCTCCCTCACCGAGACTTGGTTCCACGCATTAATAATAATAATCTGCGTGGTAATCACCATATGACTTATATTTTATTAATGAGTTTACTGTTAATGGAATGAGCTAAGCAATGATGTCTTGGTGTCTTTCATTTTGACCGTCACGAAGCTTTGTATCGCTCCGCTTCCCTTAGAAATGATGTCGTACCCGTTGGGGTTAGGTTATTAGAAAATAGATGTGGTCAAGATTATGGGGTTATGTTAATAATTTAAAAAGGAATTTGGAGATGGTTTCCTGGGTATGGGAAGATATGAGAATGTGAATGACATAATGGTGTCTATGTTGTCATAAATAAAGTGTGCGAAATAATAAGTATGAAGTATAAAAGTTTAGTGTTGCCTATATGGGTGTCTAAGGGTATGGGATACAAAGCCACTAACTGTCGATCGTGGGTCGTGACAATTGATGGCTGGATGTATAGGCGCTAGTCATCGACTGTTACTGTAAGCACCCCCCGCCCGGATATCCCCAACCATCCAGACTACCCGAACGGGAGCGCCTACGGGAGGAGAAATGAGATAAACACAAGACAAAGATCACCCCGGCATGCATACACAAAAATGAGAACAGCGGAAGCAAAGCTCAAGACATGCATGCACTATGGGTACCCCGCTAATACAGCGGTCACAAGATAAATAAATAAACACAAACTCCTGTGCCGACATACACAAGACTCGAGTCAAGACCTGGCACAGTACGAAATAATAGAGTAAATTCTACCTAGACATCAGAGTGGATAGGGATTGACGAGACTGCCTGTACACCACACCGACTCTGCCGTTAAAGCTGACTCCCTTGCTATGGCCCACGCCGCCACTACCTGGAATGATGGAAAGCAAGGTGAGTCGAGAGACTCAGCAAGCATAAGGAAGAAAAGGCATAAGGCTACACAAAACCAGAAGTCTCACCCCAGAATAAATCCCCAGGTACACACAAGCCATGAGACGCTACAACACAACAGCTCAATAGCATAATAAAATAAAAGCACATACCGGTCCTTGGGGCCCACATAAGACACTTGGCACCCAAGTCCCATACTAACCTGCCGCTGCCCTGAAAGGCAACAAATATCTGCAACAAACCTGCGCGCACTGTCCCAGGCCGGTACTCCTGTCACCTGTATCCGTCGGTACTCCCGACAACCGAGCCAAAGGCTCCCTCAGAACGGTACTCCCGTCCGAGAACTAAATACTACCAGTATCCATGCAATGCACATAAGAATGCAATGGCGTAATGAGCATCGACGTGATACAAGGCGCCCATACATCCAGGCATCAAGCCATGCTCCGCCCACATAGTAAACCACATGCCATGCATATGTCGCGCTGGATGCAACCTAACCAATCTAGAATGTCCGTGTCCAAGCATACTCAATAAATGAATATCCCAACATACATCCCGTACCCATGTGCATATCAAATCATGAACAGTAATACAATGTATCTAACCATGCAGTAAATCACATACCGGCAGAGCTTGTCAGCAGTGCGTGGCACCGGTCAACGGCCAGTGACTAGGAGTGTCCACCCGAAGGTCCACATCAGGGCCGTACGATAGTCTACTCCAACGTTACCAACAACCGACCCCTGCCCTACTGCTCGATAGCTCTAACCGAACCATAAATAAATCCAAGAAAACTGTAAATAAACCCAATAAAATCATAAATAAACCCGCCCGTCTAGGAACCTAGTCCCAACTGGGTTCAGGATCATTCCGAAAGGAATGGGGGCGGTACAAACCCCCATAGGCTCACAACGGATAAAATTCTAGAAGTCTCGGATTTAATTTAAATTAAATCAGATGAATAATAATTCAACAAATAGGGCTAAGTACCAAATTAAAGTAAGGGAGGTGATAAAATACAGGAAATCATGGGGTCTTCCACGGGAATTAAAGATCAGGAAGAGAGGGTTAAGAGCTTGTCTTTACACGGCCGTTTCTTCTCTTTCTTACGCTCCCACTGCGAAGTAAAACGTTTAATAGCGATTAATAAATCCATGGCTCGCATTAATTAAATTTAACCGCGTAATATAAATAATTTAACAGCCTAAAATCTCACGTAGGCGCACCACAATTAAAATCCCAACGAGTCTCGCATTTATTTTAAATTAATTCACACTAATAAAATCCTCGAAGCCACCTTAATAAATTAAATTTAAATCAAACGACTCAAAATTCTATAATTAATAAACGAGCCGAAACAGACGAAGGGAGGTCAAATAATTTGACAACGAAAGTAACGACGAGGTGGGTGAAAAGAACTTACCTTAACAGAGATATCCTTAGGCTCGTTTCGACTCAACACGGTAAAATTTATACAAACTGCAATATCCCAATTATTTGCCAAAATTAATAAAATTGAACTTAAAACGAAATTCTGACCGTACAGAATATTAATTACTAGCTGCTCTACATACCTGAATAATTAAATTAGGGATTAAACGGAGTTTAATCCAATTTTTGAAGCCCCAAAATCTCAAATTGTCTCGCGCATGCTGCTGTTCTTTTCTGCAATTTCCTTACTGTTCGCATGCAAAAAGAACGCCCGAAATCGGGCTTAAATAAGGCAAAAAGGGGTGGCTGGGAAGCAGCCACGTGGCAGTTGCTTGGACTAACGTTGGAGGCCACCGCCTCTTAAGCAAATGGCACCGTTTTGGCCCTCAATTGGCTGGAATTTAATTCCAGCAAAATCAGCAACAGTGCAGCCCTTCCTCAAGCTCGATTCTGAGTCCACAACCCAGCCCCTATGCACGCCTGCCACTTGATCTACTAAGCACCTTGTTAATATAATACACATTCACTTATATTTAATTGCTAACTTGAATTGCCTTTATTAATTTCCAGCACTTCACGCACTGCTCCATTCCAATTCCTTAATCTCATAATAAATTATTATTATAATGCTTGATTATAAACTTATTCTTACACTTAATATTATTATTATTGTTGATTAATATTCTCTTTAAATTAAATCAACACAATAGCTACTAACTAAATTAAACTATGATTTACGGGTCGTTACAGTTACGATAAGCGCTAGACGGGCCAGAAGAGCTAATACTGCCAAATTCTTGCCTTGGCTTGTGCATATCATAATGTATGTGCTGCATAAGGAATAGGTTGCATTCACTGTTGGGACATGCGTTGTGTGTGATGGGATGTGTGAGCATTTGTATGACCTAGTTGGTTTAAGAGCCAACTTGGGTATTCTAGGTGAGCCGGTGCATTTAGAGGCATATTGCATGTGTGAATTCTTATGTGGGCGTAGTATGGCCTGATGTTTGGTTTATGGGGGTCTTGTCATCACGTTTATGCTACAAAAGTCATTGCATTTCTTATTTGTTGCACTGCATGGTGAGAATGTGCGATTTTAAGTGTTGAGTAGGGGTGGTGGACGTGGCCACGGTAAGACCTTAGGGTGAGACCCATGGCGGCGTGGTCCACGACAAGACCGGGGGGTTAGAGTCCCACGGCAACGGCAGGATAAGACGATAGTGACAGGGAAATGGACGTGTAAGGGAAATGGAATGGTAGCCTATAGAAGGCTGCCAACATGTCTGTATGTGGGACTTGGGTGCAAATGTATGTTTGATGAGGGCCCTAAGGACTGTTTATGTGAAGTTTATTACATGTTTATGCATCTGAAAATAAGACAAGTATTAGGCATGGCATGACATGACGTTGCATTGGCATGAATTGCATGGGATGTTATGGGAAGAGTCATGTCTGTATCGTAAAGCCTTTATTTCTAGAGCTTGCTGAGTCTCGCGACTCATGTTTGCTTTTCATCATTCTAGGTAAGAGTATCTTGAAATCGCAAGTGTGTACGCGTGGGGTTTGGGTCCAGACCGTCATGTCATGATAGCAAGTGCAGAGCTCTCCCGAAACTAGATCCTGAGTGTCATTGTATGTGTGTTGAGGTTAATGTTTTATGTTTGAGATATATGTGTATTATGTAAGCCATATGGGCTCACGGTGATCGGCTATGTAATGACGAATATGAGAAGTTATAAAAAAAAGAGATTATGACTTAAATAGGGGTTGTGTGTGTGAGTTGTAGTTGTGTTTGTAACGCCCCGTTTTCCCGGGTGCATTATAACTTGGGACAATTTCGGGACAATAAATTTTTTTTTTCTTTCAAACACTAAACTAAATCGTATCATTCCTCGAATCCGTCCTAGAATTCTCATACATTTATCTCAAAAGAGAAACACTTTACACATCAAATGCGGAAGCCAGGATTGAAACCTGATATCTTAACATCAATCATAAATAAATTCTCGCATCTTCAACATTCCTCAAAACGTTCAGAATCTAAAGTAGCAGAACTTAAATACAAGGGCTACGTAACATACATTTCATTCTTCATGCACTTTGCTAAGTGTCACTCCATGCATCATTTATCCTTGAATCTGCTACAATCTCCATCTGGAACGTTTGAATATTTTAGGGGCAAAATCCAGGTTAGATGATGAATCATCTAAGTAAGGGTACATAATGTTATATCATGTGTGTATGCAATGTCTTATCTCGTAGGTGTCAACTGCACCCCTCATGCTACCTACCATTTTTGCGGCCCCCTCTTTCGAAGCCGAGGTGTATGGGTGCACCCTTGGTAAAGTAGCGGTGTCAGTTCGTACTCCCTACGACCTCAAATGCAAGTGATCAATGATATCGACGTGTATTCATGCATTTTATAATCATGTCATGTATGCAGTCTAAGTGATGGATACATATCAGGGCATGTCAATATGATGAAAACATTTTCGAGAAACATAAACCACTTACAAACCAAGCATTTGCCATAAACTAACTTTAATTCGGGAGTACCACTTACCTTCTCAAGGTTATCGGGCTATCTCGATATCCGTGTCTTGCCTCGATTTGCGTGCCAACCTCAAAATTCTACAAGTCACTTCAAATTAAGCTTAAAAGTATCCTAATCACTATAATTATTTAAGTAAATATTAAAACCTATTTTTCCATAATTTCTGGCATTTTCTATAATTTTCTCTCTATTTCTTCCTATTTTTCCTTAATAAATCCAAACTAAATATTTCTAAAATATTTTCTCAAATATTTCACTACGAAAATTCATAAAATAATATTCTTGAATTTCTAAAATTTTTTAAGAAATTTTACTTACCTTAACTTAGCTTTTTCGGCTTCTTCGGTATGTGTGTCATATTCCCAAAACGCGTGCATGGGCCACTTTTCTCGCCAAAAACTTCGGGATATTACTAAAACATAATTTCCTATTTTCTAGAATTGTTTTAGGATTTTTCAATATTTTTTTCTATTTTTCTCCATTTCTTTTATTTTCTTCCTTTTTCTTTTCTTCTTTTTCTTTTCTTTTCTTTTTTTTTCCCTCTCTTCTTCTTCCTCTCGCCTCCTGCAACTCCTCTGCTTCTTCTCTTTCTTTTTTTTTCTTTCTTTTCTTTCTTTCTTTCTTCTTCTACTCTTCTTCTTCTTCTTCTCCTTCCTTCCTTCTCCCTTCTCATTTTCTTCCTTCTTCTTCCTCTGTTTCTTCTTTCCTCCATGGCCGAACCAGCGCTACTCGCGGCAGCCACCGCTTGGCTCTCCGCCGGTGTCTCTCGGCCCTCCGCCGTCGCCAGCAAGCACCATTGCTCGCTGTTTCCTCGCCACGAGACCCCATTGCAGCAGCTTTGCGCGCTGCAAATTTGCAGCAGCTGCCATGGCCGTGCGTGGGAGCTTCCTACGCAACCAACCCGGCCGCCTTCGGCTGTGGCCAGCAGCTACACCGGCCTTCATTGCCGCCTTCCTGGTCCGCTCATGCTTGCTTCGCGTTGGCCTGGTGCTGGTTTGCCTCGCGCTCGAGCTGCCATGGCTGGAGCTTCACGCAACCAGCTGGAACGCATGGCTGCGTCGGCCACTTCCGCCACCGCTGCTTGCCGCGAGCTCATCGCCTTCAGCCGCCACCCAGCTCCCTCTCAATCTTCTTGCTTCTCCTCCCCCCTCTCTCTCTCGATCTCTTGGATCTCTACTTCCTTCGGCCAAGATTACTGCCAATTTATAGGCAGCCATGACTTAAGCTCCACGATTTCTTAAGATTTTCCCCTCAAATCTTGCTGAACATTTCCTCAAATCTTGTTGTCATACCCTCAAATCTCGCTACCACAATCTCCCTATTTTGCGGCCAATATCTCGGCCATTAAAGCTTCACAGAAGCTGGCCACGCACACACGTGCACATGCCTATATATATATATGCTATATATATTATATATTACACTTAATATATATAAAAATTATGCATTAATCTCAAATTTTAGCTTAAATTTATTAGAATAATTCTCTAATTACAATAATATCCTCAAACACTGAATTAATTTGCATTTCGATACAGAAAACGCAAAATTAATAACTTTCAAATTACTCGATATAGACGATTTTGCCCCAGTGTCCTCACCGGACTGTCGTTTCATCCTGAAACCACTGAAGGGTTGCTCATTACTCAAAATCGGAGCCCCCTAGGGTTCTGTTGATTTTTCGGAAGCCTCCTACAACGATTCGGTTTTATAGCCTAAATGGCAGCTATAATTTAGCTATACCGAAAACTATTCTCGATCCGATTTCTTTTGGTACCATAAATCTTATCTTGGAATGCATATCGAGACCATATCATTTTCCTTAGACAATTTCACTTCGAGATATTCCCTACAGTTGATTCGGTACCTGAAATTGCTATAAAATTAATTTTTCGGTATTCTAAACTCATCGAAATTGCGTGGCAACTTCATACGAACATGGGGTATTACAGTGTTATTGTTCGGTATCATTTTAGTAATGACCCTCTCACGGATTCTCTTTGTGCACGAGAAGGCTCTGGGAAGCGGGTGGTTACAGTATATATATATATATATGTGTGTGTGAATATATATACCCACTATTTCTTTTGCATATATATATATATATGTATGATTTGCACATGACATGCAAGTATTCGAACCAACAGAGAGAGAAAGAAGACTCTCATTCAAATGGTTGGGCAGCCCATTCGAATGGGTTGCTTCTATATGCATAGCTATGATTCGGATAAGCCATTTTCTATTTGAATGGCTTCTATAATTACGCATATATATAATTGATTACTGATACAGATGTGAACAAAGCTTCTGTATGCTAAAGCAATAATATGCTATTCCAAAAAATAATTTTGGAGTAAGATAACCCCATTTAAAACATCATAGAGACTGCAAGATGCTTAGCAAGAAATTTCAAAAATTACTATAACAGCAGAAAAAACATTTACTAACAATCATTAGGCTAGGATGGGAAGACGAACAAGGACCTCGCACTAGAATGAGATAAGATACAAGGAATTTACATAATATTATAGAGAATACAGAAAGAAACTTGCCTAATGAGACTCATCCGTTGAAGCTCCAGTCACGAACAAACAATGGGAGAAGAAGAAGATGAAGAAAAAGAATGGATGGAGAAAAAGATGAAGGGCAATGGAACAGTGGAGGAGAAAAAGGAATATGGCTCTAAATATGGAGGATACGCTCTGGCAAAAAGCAAAGGAAAAGGCAGAGGGAACATCCGCAGGCTGCGTTGCCCCCTTCCTTCAACAAAGACTGATTTGCCTCTCCTTTATCTTATTATAGAAAATCTTTTTAGGACATTTTTTATATTTGACACATATTTTAAATTTTTATTTTTCTTTTCTGATCCATATAAAAATTTAAATTCCTTTACCATTGGGCCCAAGCCCAACCCATCAATTTATTGGCCCACCTGATGAACTCATTAACTAATTAATTGTGGCCCATACATTATTTTTCATTTTTTTTCTTAAAAACTAGACCCATACATTAATTTTCACGATCATACAAACCATAAAATAAAATTATTCAATCTAGAATTATTTCTATGCCATCAAAGTAATTTATCACTTAATTTTTAAAACACTTAGACCTATATTTAAAATGCCATTAAACCGACATTAAGTAATAAAACACCTAGACCCACTTTAGTGTCATTATAATAAATACATATAGAATATATACAAATATAAAAAAATAAATAAATAATACAACCCAACAAAGATGGCTCATGCACTACAAGAATTTAGACTTCTTACAATAAATTAATTTGTCACAATAACTATGAAAATTGTCACAACATATTTATTGTGACGAAGTTGGTTTGTCATCATGTTAGTCACAATAAACTTGTCTTATTAAGTATATTGTGACAAAATCGATTTCTGTCACAACAATATCATCAGTTCTATTATGACAAAAGTATTTTGTCACTTAAACCAACTTATTATAATAAATTATTTTGTTTTTAAAAAAATATTTTTTGTCACATTAGTTACTATTTAGTCACAATAAATCCAAAATTTAAATACAAATCATATGTTTTATCGTGATAAAGTGTATCTTGTGACAAAAAATATTTTTTCACAATTTAAATAGTGACAAAACTTATTTGACGTAATTTTTAATGTGATAAAATTAATTTTTTCACTTATTAGCTAATTTGACAATAAATTTTTGTTGCATATTCTATAATGACTAATAATTTTTTTAATTATTTAATATTGTGAAAAATATTTTTTTTGATAAAATATAAATAGTGACAAAATAAATTTCTTGAAATTATTCAATAGTGATAAAATATTTTTGTCAATATCCCAATAGTAACAAAAATATTTGTGTCAGTAACTAATACAAGTGACAAATTTGTTTAGTAAGAAAATATTAATATTGATGAAATTATTTTTCACAAAATCAGAAAAAGTGACAAATTTATTTAGTAAGAAAATATTAATATTGATGAAATTAATTTTCACAAAATCAGAAAATGTGACAAAAATGTTTTTGTCAAAATTATAAATGGGTGACAAATATTTTTGTATTCTCAATGTCACAATAGTGACAAAAATATTTGTGTCAATAATTCACACAAGTGACAAATATTTTTAGTAAAAAAATATTAATAATAATGAAATTAGTTTTTTACAACATTGAAAAATATGACAAAAAAGTTTTTATCAGAATTATCAAAGGGTGAAAAATATTTTTGTCATATTCTCAATGTCCCAATAGTTACAAAAAATATTTATATCATTAATTCGTAAAAGTGACAAATCTTTTTTGTAAGAAAATATTAACAATGGTGAAATTGTTTTTTTCACAAAATCATAAAAAGCAACAAAAATATTTTTGTCAACATTATTAAAGGGTGACAAGTATGTTTTGTCATATTATCGATGGTGACAAAATTATTTATATCAATAATTCTAAAAAGTGATTTTTTGGGTCAAAAAATGGTAAAAGTGATGAATATTTTGAAAAAATGTGAAATTTTTTGAAAATATAAAAATATTTTCAATAATATAATAGTGACAAAAAAATATGTTTTTCCATTTGTCATAACTATAATAATAACAAGCAATGAAAAATTAGTTTATTGAAAATATTTTTAATGATGAAAGTTATGTTATTGGAATTATTTTTAAAATAGATCTTGTTCATTCTTGTATCAATTTTTTTTCTTTTTCTTCATATTCAAAGTATGAGTGCTCATATATTCCCCACATCGAGCAACATACGTGGGCTAGCAAGGAGGGGTGAGGGGAGGTGGGTCCATGCTCGCCCTCTCATAATTGCTCGCATCGGGCAACATAACATCTCTATTCAAAGTATTGCCATAACGTATTATTATAATTTAAATGCAATTTAAATTTTAATATAAATTAAAAATTAAATAAAGACTTGAAAAATAATAAAGTGAATAATGTTGAATATAATAAATAAAATCAATAATACAAATAAAAATAATCCAAACTATGGAAAGTCGTCGTTACTAAACTAAAAACATTGCTAAAAATAATACTACTTTCAATCCCGAAACATAAAAATTAAAAAAAGTTACTTGGCACCAAACATCATTGATCGTCATCCACTTGTTGCTTCATAATTCCACTTGTTCCATAATTTCAATCCACCAAAAAAAAATCAATAGAATAAATGAAAATTAAATAAATTTGAATTGAATAAAATACTTAATTAATAATTAAATTATATGTTTACCTTCATGAAAAGAAGCAGATATATTCAATTCACCACTTCGTTCATGCCTTAACTTTTCAATCAAAAATTTAAATTGATCATAAGATTCTTGTAGACTGCTTATTTTGATTTGTTGGCTTTGTATTTATTCTCTTAATTCACTATTTCACTTTTAATATTTAATCTTTTCAAGTTCTAAAAAAGTTTTTAGTTCCAATTCTCTAGATTTACTTGATTTTACCCCATAACCAAGTCCATAAATATATCTAGATTTTGGTTTCAAAACATTTTAAAAAATCTGGGCGTCCTGTCAAATTTATATAAATTAATAGTTAAAATAATATATTATTAAAAATCAATAAAATGAAGTTACTTGCATAGTTTTATTGAGCTTATGGGTGGGTCCAAGTACCATCACTTTTATCATGTGTCTCAAAGTAAAGTCTTACTTCAATAGGCTCATCAATTTTGTCTTCTAGATTTTCTTCTAAATTCTTTTTCAAATTTTCCTTAATAAGTTTTTATATTTAAAATTGGTAAAAAAATTCTACATGTCAAAAAAATTTTGAAAAAAAAATGAAATACAAGGTCGTTTAATTAATTATAACAACTATAGTTCAACTTATAATTAATTAAATATACTATTTTATACATGTGTTGGCAATAAGACTTTGAACCTAACGTATATGAAACTTCCATCTTCGCTCGATTACTTGCATTTGATGTACTTTGAGCCTATAAATTTATACAATATATAATAGCAAGAGAAAAAAAAGTACTACAAAAAATTAAATAACATATGAAAAAAATTAAGAAAAATTATTTATTGTATCACCAAGTTAAAAAATTATGCAAATTTATTATGTGATAATATTAAACAAATTTTTGAGATTTATGGTTCATGTTACTACCATGCTTCTATGTTAGTACAGTTCATAATTTAATAACTAATAATATTAGAAATGAAATATTACCTTAAATTTTTCCTCTTTAAAATGTGTACATAAAGCTTTCCAATCATCTGATTCCATGTGATCGTCAGGATTTTAATGTGTCTCATTTAGAGTAGCAAATCTCTTGTAATGCATGCGATATTGATATTTGTAAATTGTAAAATGTCTAGTCATAATCTTATTCACTACTTTTTTTATATGTGGATCACTCAAGTCTATATCAAATTAACTCTACAAATATTTAGTGCAAAATAAGTAATTTCTATATTATAAAACTTAATTAATGCATAAAAGTTTTTTTAAGAAAATAAAAAATTATAAATATATCTCACCTCTTTTTTTTTTTTTTTTTTTAGAAAATGTGTTTCTTAAGAGCATCTGTCATCTTTTTTTCAATAAAACACCCTTAATGGCGCCAACAATCGAGTGACAACTCCTATATCCATTTTAAATATTTTTTTAGCAGGGCCAATTGGTAGGCGTATTGATTTTCTAATGATAACTCTTCCAATCTTTTTATCCTCTTTCATTCGCTTTTTAATCTCAAATCCTCTAGTTATACCCCAACCTCTTTTCTTTGTAATAATAGTTGTAATTTAACTACATAGTACAAACGAGATAAGTTTATTAAGCTAAATTGAAATTAAAGTTAATAAAATGGAAACATCATCAATGGATAAATAATTAATTGGAAATCTAAAAAATATAAATAAATAACTAACCTCCATCAATTGTTGCTTTAATTGTCACCGTGTCATTTGGAGAAATTGATGAACTCTCAATCTTATTCAAAATAGATGGTGGCGTACCATCATTTGTTCTTGGTGATGTTGAATCTTTTTCTCCAAATTGTGTAGCATGAACCATAGTGTAATACCCCGAGAGCCCAGAGAAGTTAGTATATATTGAGGATAGTGTAAGAAAGGAAACAACACCAGCTGGATACCTTTTGGGCTAAATGTTGGCAAAGAACTCCCAAGTTAAGTGTGCTTGACTTGGGGTAATCCAGGGATGGGTGACCCCCCTGGGAAGTTCGTGTAGGCCCATCAGAGTAAGTTGTTCCAGTTCTTCCTATCGCTCGAGCGGGATGTTACAAGTGGTATCAGAGCCGACCCCCAAGCCTCTGAGCGCGGTGGTAGGGCAAACCTCAGTGAAGAGGCTGAGTCCCGAGGGGGGCGTGAGGCCCCTATGGGGGGTGCGTGTAGGCACCTTAGGCGAATCCCACATCGGCCATGCAAGGGGGGAGAGATCTGGGACCAGTTGTAAGGTCGCATGACGGGGACGTCATGTGCTTAAGGGGGGGAGAATGTAATACCCCGAGAGCCCAGAGAAGTTAGTATATATCGAGGATAGTGTAAAAAAGGAAACAACACCAGCTGGATACCTTTTGGACTGAATGTTGGCAAAGAACTCCCAAGTTAAGCGTGCTTGACTTGGGGTAATCCAGGGATGGGTGACCCCCCTGGGAAGTTCGTGTAGGCCCATCAGGGTAAGTTGTTCCAGTTCTTCCTATCGCTCGAGCGGGATGTTACACATAGTCGGCAAAGTGGCGATCTTCTTAGAATTAGGTGGCAAAGCAGTGGATTGCATTTGTGTACTAGAAACCTTTGATGGTTAAGTATTGGACTTAGATTACACACGTGTAATATGAATATTTAACGGCATAATAGTGGACTTTGATTTTGAAATAACTATTTTTTTCTGATTAGGTGCCTTAACAATTAAATATATTATATAATAAAACAAAAATATGTAAGTCATCCATAGTAATATAGTTTCTCGACTACCAAGATGAAATTTTCAATGTATCTATCTATTAAATCAAACTAGATTACAAGGTAAAAATAAGAGAAAAAGAAAAGAAAAACTAAGAGGCCTTATTTTATTTACCCACCCACCCTCCTCTCTGTATGTGTGTGTATACAATATGTAAGCTGACATGTATGCTTACAAAACTCTGTATGCATAAATAAAATGCTAACTCGTGACGTATATTTTCCTTTCTTTGAAAAGAAAAAGAATACTAAACTAAGTAAGAAAAAAGAAAAAGAAAAACAAGCAGCTTTGAGCCAAATGTTTAAGTTGGGTAAGCCTTTTAAGTGCAAAAATCCAAAGATGCAAGCTTTAATCAACCAGATACTCATCTTAATTATACCACAATTATAAGAGAAGTGACAAAAAAATGGAAAAAGAGCAATGAACTCGCATCAGAATCTGGCATCCACTCTTATGTTTTAATGTACACAAAATAGAGGCAATCGACTAATGGAAAAGCCGAAATCAATTAGCAGACAATGAATCGATTGGCCAAGTGGTCTAAGGCTTACTTACTCCTAGTGGGTTTTCTATGATATATATATATGGTCAAAGGTTTTATCTCTGCCAATGCTCCGAGTGAATTTTGGATTCACTTGAGGTGACTGTCTTGCGTAGTCTTCAATGCTCGTGCCTTCGATTATGTCAATAGAGGTAAATTATAGGTGTAACACTTCACCTCATTACGCAGAATGAGGATTGAACTCACGACCTATCGAATTGACACTAACATATTACTTATTTGATCACTCGACTTATGTCTTGAGAGCAAGATTTTGAATTCACTTGCACCTTAATTGGTTGGGCTATGGTTAGGCTATAAGCCATAAGCTAGAACTCAAACTAGCTGTAAGTCTCTTATCTTACCTTCCCTTTGGTTTTCTAATCTGAGGGCCGTCAACAATTAATAATTAGCTCTGCCAATCTAAACCAAGAAAGGCATAATGAATTATGTTTACTAAAAATGATGATCACATTAATTGTCAACCCCTATGAAGTATGACTAACAAAACAAGGTCTATATAACTTGAAAGGAAAGCTCACTCCTAAAACGTAATAGACAAATTGGTTACATATACAAATTGTAATAGATAAAAACGTAAAAATCAAGTCTGTTTGATTCTAAAAAAATTGAACAAGAGATGGTGAATACGAATAAATCGAGATCTATTTTTTAATATAAAATATATATATGATTATATATATATAAATTGTAATAGATAGCGTAAAAATCAAACCTGCTTTATTTGAAAAAAAGAGCTTAATCGAAGACATTGGAGATTGGGAAATTGAGAGAATGTTCAATCCTAGAAAACACACCGTAGAGCTTGCCTTTAAGAATGTAAATGGGAGGAATAAAATGCATAAAGAAGGGAAAAATTCTTTGAGGATGTAAATGGGGGAATAAAAATATTAATAAGGATTAAAAGTCTTTGAGGATAAATTAATACAATAATATTATTGGTACACCTTTGTGTATATTTTGGGCTATACAAATATGTACTGATGACAAAACTGTCCCTCATGAAACGTATAGAGGCACGTGAGGCGCATGGAGGCGAAGGGTATTTTGGTCATAATACCCTTTTGTGTAGCTCAAGATTTACAAAAATGATGTACATCTAGCATAATTCTAATTAATAAGAAGAGAAAGTTGCTTGCCTTTTGAGGATGTAAATAGAGGGAATACAAAATTAATAATGAGTGAAAAGGGTGTGGGGGGAAATTTTTAAAGGAAAATTTTTTAGTGCTTCTTTTATAATTTATTAATAAATTTAAATAATATTATTAATTTGAAATTTAATATTTTACCATATAATTAAAAAATAATTAAATTAAAATTTATCAATCTAAGACTTAAGATGATTAAATAATTAAAAGACCTTTAAATCAATTTAAAAAAATGTTAAATAAAAAATATTATAGACATGCAATAATAAATAAAATTTATAAATTAAAAATATATAATTAATTTTCATATATGAATCAATGAAAAAAATGATGCGTCTTATGCAACTCAAGCCTTGAATTTGCAAGAATCGAAGACCTTAACATGGGTCACTTGACCACGAGATTATACTACTCAAATATAATTTTAAAATGATAGTTCTAAAAAGGTTGCTATGAAATCCTTTTGAAAAAGCTCTCTTAAAAGAATTACTTTTCTTGAAAATATTGTATTTTTTTGGAGAACTACCCTAGAAAAAGGGCTATAATAATAGTTATATATGTTAAAATTAGTGGAATAAATATTATGATTATATAAAATAGAGAAAAAAATACAATTAACTTACCTTAAAGCTCACTCAAACATATAATTATTGATATCGTCAATTGATGTATTGGAGTCAAGTAATTAATATAAAATAGTTGAATCTTTAATTAAATAAATTAATCACCATAGGATGTTTTTTCAAAAAAGCAAGTTTTGAAGATAAAAAATTAATTTTAAAATTACAAAATACCGGATCAAACTCATTTTTGAATATATAAACCACCACAGTTGAGGCAATCTAATGATCAGTTCTAATCAATGGAATCATGAGGTGGCTCAAAAGTCGGTGACAAAAGTAATTTTTATGAGTTATTAAATTGATTTTACTACTTGACTCGACTTGACTAGGAAGATTGATGTTTTACAAAATTCGCTTCAAACAAGTAATTCTAATAAAGTTGCTACGAGATCCTTTAAAATGACCTTTTTGAAATAAATGCTTCTCTTGAAAATATTGTCTTCTTTGGGAGAACTATTCCGAACGAAGGAATACAACAATAGTTATATATGTTAGAATTAATAAAATAAATATTATGATTATGTAAAATAAGAAAAAAATATAATTAACTTACCTCAAGGTTATTAAAATATATGTAATTATTAATATCATCAACTGATGTATTAAAACGAAGTAATTAATATAAAATAGTTAAATCTCTAATTAAATAAATTAATCACCATTAGACCAAAAAATCTTATGATCCTGTCGCCTATAAAATAGTTAAATTCCTAACTAAATTTTGATTTTCGTATATGTGAATTGTTGAGCCAACGCTAATTTGAGTCAGTTCTGATTGTCGGAATCCACCCATTGATGATGGCCGACAACGTTTTTCATAAACGCAAGTTTTGACAATAAAAAAATTAATTTTAAATATACCAAATTTTGTGGAATACATATTATAACTATGTAAAATAAAAAAAATAAAATACAATTACCTTCACTTAAAATCACTCAAAACATATAATTATTAATATAAAAAATTAATATATTAGCATCAAATAATTAATATAAAATAATTAAATCCTTAATCTAATAAATTAATCAACGAGACCAAAAAAACTTCATCATCATATTTATAAAAACTCAAAATGATCCAAAAATTTCATAATATAAAGAGTAATATATATAAATAATATTTTATCTTATATTAATTTAAACAATAATATGGGAGATATGCTTCCGACCCTCACAAATTAACTTTGGTTTTATTTATTATATAATGCTCAATTGAAACGCTGTTTCAGGAATCCTCACAAATTAACTTAGGTTTTCTTCGCTGCTGTCCGCCGCCTTCGGCTCTTCCCCTTCGTCGCCGTCTCCGCCGATTCCGAGTTCCGATTCCGAGTTCCTGACCGCCGATTCCGAGTTCCCCTTCGTCTTCGTCCACGGTAAGGTTTCCGGCGGCCTTCTTTTCTGGTATATACACACGAACAGGGGTGGGTATTAAAACCTAGATATACTGAAATCAGACCGTTAGATCCCTTTGATTTCCGATTATCTATTTTTCGAGTTTAAAATCTTCATCGGGTAAATTAAATTTATTCTCGTGTTAAGTTTCCTCTGAACTTAAAATGTTCAACGTGGTCGAAGCTAAAAAAGAATTGACAAAATTGTTTGTTTTTTTCCTGAGTTACAAAAAAATTGTTATATATTGCTTGTTAGACAAATTTAAGATACTGTCTTGTTCGTGCATGCTTTGTAATTTTCATTATTTGGTGACCGTTCTATTCTATCTATTTTTTGTTGTAATATTTCTGATGGTATTTAGGCGCATTCTCTTTGCGTTATTAAGCCATATGAAGTATTTCATCTTCCAATTGAAATTTATTTTGTGGATTTGTTTATTGAGGGAGCAATTTTACTGGAACCTTCATTGCTCGTGCAGAATACCATGCTGCGTGCAAGCCCTCAAAATAATTCCAAGGATGCTTGCTTTAGGGCTTTTTGATTTTGCTTTATCCCATTGTTTTCAATGTCTGTTTTTACTTTTTATTTATTTTGTGTTCGTTTTTATTTTTTATTGAAAAATAAAAATTAACTATTAAATTTGATAATGTTTTTCAAAATTTTGAAAATAAAAACTAAAATGACACTCGATATAAGTGTTTATATATATCTTATCAGATAATTAAATATATAAAAAATATTTTAGTTTGACAAAAATTTGCATCCCCTTTGTAGGGTTTAAGTTGGTGAATAGTGTAGCTAGTTGGTGGCTAAAATTTAGGTGGATGAAGAGTGTGGAAATAAAATATCAGTAGAAAAATATATTTTGATATTTTTACTTTTTTTAAAATGAAAATTGTATTCATCAATGTAATAAATGAAGTTTTCTGTTTATTTTTTCAGTAAGTGAATGAAAATAGAAAATTGAAAATGACCCCCAGACTCAAATGGGCTATTAAGATAAGGCATTGGTTGATTGTCATAAATACATTTTTTTTTTTATTGTTTGTTGTAAATAAGAGGGCAAATTGTAACTACATCTTGTAGTTTGTGTTGTTCGTAAAGAGATTATGACCGTTAAATAAATTCTGCTCCGCATACATTCAAGGGGTTCGAAATGAGAGGATATGATTAACTAAACCAATACTTTAATTTACTGCCTTTTAATTAATTTGCTGTAATTTTTTTATGAGTTATCGAATTGCTTAATTTTCATTTCTGTTTTTTTGTTCTTTAATATTAGGATAACTTGATGGATAGAAGTTGGATAAAACTCAAGAATAAATTTTTCCCCGCATAACCTCACGAAATCCAACAATATAATTGTTACAGTTTTGGCATTGGATCCTACCAATGGAGTCAACCTGATATTTTGTAGCATCTAAGAAATCTCGGACCCCTTGAAGATTGAAAGATCTGCAACTTACCTCTTTTAGAAGTCTCTATAATTGAATTAGGATATCTTCCTAATCCGGTCTTAGGAAAGTTTCCTAAATATTGTGCATGTGTATCTTTCCTTTCCTAGGTTTATTTGTTTCCTATGTTGTATCAACATACTTTCTCCTCTATAAGAGGATTGCTGTGTACATATGTTGATTATCAAGGAATTATTCAGTTTCTACATGGTATCACAACCTCCCTATTGCTCCTAAACCCTAACGTGCCTTCATTGCACACCTCTGTTTCCTCTTTCCTTTTTTCTTTAAGCCTTCATTGCTATCCATTGGTTAGCCTAATTGCCAAGGTGAATATGTCGTAAATCTCATAAGTTACTCCATATGTAACAATTGGAGAATCTACACCGGTTGACCAGATGACCGGTGTTGGAGTCGGAGTCGGAGCTGGAGCTGGAGTTGGAGAATTACCAGGGATGCATCATTTCTACCGTCTAGATGGTAGGAACTATTGCAAGGGGCCTAGTTGGTTAGAACTTTTCTCAAGGGCCGAGGGAAGATCAGTCGTCTAATTGCTCCTCCACCAAAGGCCACTGATCCTGGTTTTTTTGCGTGGGATATAGAGGACACTCTCATTATGTCATGTTTTAGCTTCTGCTAAGGAGATTTAGGATACTGTAAAATAGACCTAATCTTTGAAATCAAGACAAAGATTAGTAGTACTTGGTAGGATTCTTTGATTGTAACAAAATACTATAATAAGATGAATGGGTTGTGGTTAGAGCTAGATCATTACCAAGATATAAAAATGGTGTGTAGTACAGAAGTTGCCACCCTCAACCGAATATTTGAAAGGGATTAGATTGTGGAGTTCCTAGCTGGCATTAACACAGAATTTGATCAGGTGAGGATATAAATTTTTTGCAGGGAGAGACTACCCTCTCTTAATAAGGTTTTTGCCATTGTTAGAAGTGAGGAGAACAAGAGAGGGGCTATGCTTAATGAAATAGGGATAGAGGGCTCAGCTATGATGACAAATAAGAGGGAAGGAGCAAGACTTGGAACGGGATAATTAGAAACTAAGAACAACAATCGAGAAGGGCTATGGTGCACCTACTGTAAGAAGCCAAGGAACACTCGAGAAACGTGCTTCTAACTTCATGGAAAAGAGCCTGTCCTAAGTAGGGTTGGAGGCTTTAAAAGCATGGCATCAAAGAATTAGGCCTAACTATCTAGCAAGGGGCACGAGGACGGAGAAATAACTGATAAGGCATAATCAATCCCTAGTTCTGATCTTACTCTGATGTTGAAGAAATTAACAAACTAAAGGCCTTTCTCAAATCAATTTAGGATGGGAACTTCTTTTGTCGAGCAAGGTAATTGTCTACATTCTACTTCCTTTTTTGCCTCTAAAACTGATAAGAATGACATTTGGATCCTAGATTGAGGAGCCATTGACCGTATGACCCTTGATCCTAATGTTTTTGACACTTATGAGCCTATTGTAACCTCTAAATAGATCACAATAGCCAATGGATCCTCAGTTCTCATTAAAGGATAGGGCAAGGTCACCTTTAGCCTAAACCTTACCATCAAACAAGTACTTCATGTACCAAATTTGTCCACCAATCTTGTGTCTATTCATCAACTAAGTAAGGATTTGAACTGCCGTGCAATTTCCTCTCCTCATGTGTGAATTTTAGCCCATGAAGACAGGGAAGATGATTGGTGCTGCTAGATAGCAGAATGGTATGTACTTTTTGGTGCAAAAGGGTGGTTGTCCTAATGGAAATCAACTGCTAAAAGTTGCTTGCTCATCTTAGTCCACCTCAAATCTTGCTGCTCACATTTGGTTACAACACTACAGGCTTGGTCACCCTCCTTTCACTCTCTTAAAAACCATGTTTCCTTCATTATTTAGGACTCTATATCTTAGTGTCTTTCAGTGTGATGTATGTGTAATATCTAAGCATCACCATATGTCCTATCCCATTAGTAATAAGATGTCTTCTAAACCTTTTTCTCTGGCTCACTCAGATGTTTGGGGCCCCTCTAAAATACCAAACTATTTTGGGCCTTGATGGTTTATTTCCTTTATTGATGATTGTACTCAAATGACATGGATTTTTTTATTAAAAGATAAAGCTGCTGTTTGGTACTATTCTGCCCTATTTTTGCAAAATGATTTCAACTCAATTTAACTGCCCTATACAGAAATTTTGTACTAATAATGCGAAAGATTACTTCAATAATCACTTGTATTAGTTTTTTCAATAAGAAGGGATTGTCTATGAGTCTTCTTGTGTAGACACTCTACAACAAAATGGAGTGGCTAAATAGAAGATGAGGTATCTTCTAAATGTTGCTCACACACTTCTCCACCATCACCATGTTCCTAAGAACTCTTGGGGAGAAGCTGTCCTTACAACAACTTACTTTATTAATCGAGTACTTTCAAAAATTCTCAACCATCAGACCCCTTTTCAGTGTTTGTCTACCTATTTCGCTGACCTCAATTTACATCTCCTCTTTCCTTGAAGGTATTTGACTGTCTCTCTTTTGTTCACATTCCCATACAATATCAAGACAAGCTTGATCCTAGAGCTATTAAGTGTATCTTCCTCGATTACTCTCCTACTCAAAAGGGGTACAATAAGAGATTTTATATGTCTAAAGATGTAATCTTTGTGGAATCCATTCCTTTCTTTGGCTCCCCCAGGCTGGTTACCAGGGGGAGAATTCGGTTCATGGTGACCATTGTTGCTGTGGGGATGTGTTTCCTACCCTAGAACCAACACCTATTACCCTAGAATCAACACCTGCATACCCTGGTACTAATTCATAGGCTATTCCATCTAGTCAATCTATCCCTCCTAGTTCATCCCCTCAATCTCAATCTTAGCCTCCTATTTACTCCGCAAGCAGCAGTGAGCAAGCTGCTCCTCAACAGTTGAGATCTCCAGTTAGGTTTAAAGGATCTCCCTATGTATTCAAAAGAAGGCAGCCTGTTCTAGAGTCTCAGCAAGCACCAACATTCAATCCTAGTCTAGTTAAGGAATTCATACAGCCTTCAATTTCAATTCAGCCTAACCCAATTTCTGATGATTTAGACTTACCCATTGTTGTTAGAAAGTGGGTCAGAAATTGTACTCAGCATCCTTTGACCAATTTTTTGTCCTACCACCGTCTCTCACAGAGCCACAAAGGCTTCCTAGCATCTTTGGATTCTATTGTCATTCCAAAATCAATAGATGAGGCCTTAAAGGATCACAATTGGAAACAAGCTATGCTGGAGGAGATGAGAGCTCTAAAGAAGAATCAGACATGGGAAGTGGTCTCTCGGCCAAAGGGAGTTATACCAGTGGGCTGCATGTGGGTTTTCAATGTGAAATACAATGCTGATGGAACCTTGGAGAGTTATAAAGTTAGGTTGGTGGTCAAGGGCTATACTTAGTCCTATGGCATAGATTATTTTAAGCATTTGCTCCTATGGCAAGGATGACAACAATGAGGATTCTCATTTCATTGGCAGCCTATTTTTAATGGAAATTATAGCAATTGGATGTAAAGAACGCTTTCCTACATGGAGATTTAAAATAAGAAGTGTTCATGGATTTGCCTCCGGGATTCCAAGAAGGAGATACTGGGAAAGTGTGCAAGCTCAAGAAAGCTCTTTAAGGACTCAAGCAGTCCCCAAAGGCCTGGTTTGTCCGATTCTCTAAGGCCATGATAGCTATGGGATATAGTCAAAGCAGGGGTGATCATACTCTCTTCATAAAACTCTCAAAGGAAGAAAAAGCCATTACTTTACTAGTTTATGTGGATGACATAATTGTCACCGGAAATGATGAAGAAGAATAGAAGGTGCTTAAAGGAAATTTAGCTCAAGAGTTTGAAATTAAAGACCTTGGTATCCTCAAGTACTTATTGGGTATTGAAGTGACCTACTCTAAGGTTGAAAATTTTCTCTCTCAGCGTAAATATGTATTGGATTTGCTGACTGAAACAGGGATGACTAGGCAAAGGCTCTAGTATTCCGGTGGAACCTAACAACAAGCTATGGTAGAATCCTAGCAGCCAGCCAGTTAATAAGGGAAGGTATCGGCAATTGGTTGGTGGATTGATATACCTCTCCTACATAATTCTGAAAGGCGCGAGGCGCAAAAGGTCTTGGAGCCTGAGGCGTGAGGCGCACGAGGCGAGGCGCGCCTTTGCGAAGCGAGACGCACCTTTTAGGAAAAAAACTCAAAATCTTGTAAAATCATAAACAACTATCAAATTATCAATAATAACACAATTCATATCATTCATGATTCATTATCTTCAATTTCTATAAACTAACAACATCAAAGTTAATTCATTCATCATGCAAATTCTATTTACATGTGGTGGTATTTCTATCATTAGGATCAGCATCAAAATAATTCCATGCCGGGTCCGTTTTGGAAGTGGTTGACGACATTTATTGGGCTGTTGCAACACAGTTCCAACTTCCACAAAATTCTCCTAATGATAGAAATAAACTATAAAGACTTAAAGAGAGATCAACAACCAGCTGCCAGCAAGAGAAATTAGGCAAGAATGCAAGAAATAAACAAATAAAAAACAAGTAAAGAACTTACAAGATAGGAGAAGACCGTGGGCAGAGGAGAATAGAGGAAGAGGGCACGACTGGAGAGGAAATTAACAAGATAGGAGGTGGGCGTGGCTGGATAGGAGAGGAAGAGAGGAGGCAAGCGCGATTGGAGAGGAAAGGAAGAGGAAGATCAAGCCGAACTAGAGAGGAGAGGAAGAGAGGAGGGGGTCGTCGCTGGAGATGAAGAGAGGAGGGGGTCACGACTGGAGATGAGAGGAAGAAGAAGATCGGGCTGAGTTGGAGAGGAGAGGAAGAGAGGAGGGGGTCGCGATTGGAGAGGAGAGGAAGAAGAAGATCAGGCGAGCTGGAGAGGAAGAGAGGAGGGGGTCGCGGCTGGAGAGGAGAGGAAGAAGAAGATCAGGAGAGCTGGAGAGGAGAGGAAGAGAGGAGGCAGGCGCGATTGGGGCTAGAGAGGAAGAGGAAGATCGGGCGAGCAACGAGCTGGAGAGGAGAGGTTGGAGAGGAGGCAAGCGCGGCTGGAAGCTAGAGTCGGGAGGAGTGAGGAGCGATTGGGCTGCAAGTTTTAATTAAAAGACCTAAGTTTCATTAGGCGCGCCTCACGCCCTAGCGCCTAGATGCGCAAGGCGAGGGCCTCGCCAAAACCACCTCGCCTCGGCCCAGGCGAGGCACTAAACTGGCACCTTGCGCCTAGGCGCGCTTTTGATAACTATGCTCTCCTATACTAGGCTTGACGTTGCCTTTTCTGTTAGTCTTGTAAGTCAATTTATGCACAACCTAACTTAGGAGCATATGCAGGCTGTAAGGAAAATTCTTAACTACCTGAAGGCTACTTCGAGCAAAGGAATATTATTCAGAACAAGGCTTGAGTTGGATGTTAGAGGTTTCCCTGATGCTGATTATGCAGGATCTCTCATTGATAGGAGATCAACAATAGGGTATTGTGTGTTCCTAGGTGGAAACTTGTGTCTTGTAGGAGCAAGAAACAAAGTATTGTGGTTAGATCAAGTGCAGAGGCAGCGTTTAGAGTAATGTCACTTGGCCTATGCAAGTTGTTATGGCTAAAGATCATCCTAGAGGACTTGAGGATCAAGATTCAGGGTTCAATTGGATTGTTCTGTGACAACCAATCAGTCATAAGTATTCCACACAATCCTATCCAACATGACAGGACAAAACACATAGAAATAGACCAGTATTTCATAAAAGAGAAGTTGGATGCTGGCCTAATCCACATTCCTTATGTTCCATCCGAGGAACAAATGGCTAATGTGTTCACTAAGGGGCTGACAGTTAGAAGATTTGAAGATCTAATATGCAAATTGGGAATAACAAACATTCATTCTCCACCTAGTCCATATTCCTTATGTTCCATCCGAGGAACAAGTGGCTAATGTGTTCATTAAGGGGATGACAGTTAGAAGATTTGAAGATCTAATATGCAAGCTGGGAATAAATAACATTCAGTCTCCACCTTGAGGGGGAGTGCTGGATCTCGTGAGGTTAATCAAGGGAAGATTGGAAGATTTGTAGCTTACCTCTTTTAGAAGTCTCTATAACCGGATTAGGATATCTTCCTAATTCGGTCTTAGTAAAGTTTCATAAATATTGTACATATGTATCTTTCCTTTCCTAGGTTTATTTGTTTCCTATGTTGTATACTTTCTCCTCTATAAGAGGATTGTCGTGTACATATGCATATGTTGATTATCAAGGAATTATTCAATTTTGTACATATATCTTGAAAAGTTTAACAGAAGTCAAACAAGATATTTTTCTTTATGGGATGTTGGAAAACTATACTCAATGGATACGTCATGGTGAGCCTTTTCAATTAGATAATGATAATCAATGTGGTGATTCATATGATGGAGGTTATTTTGATGATCAAGTTAATGATCAGGATAATGATGTTCAAAGAATGTTGAATGACATGCATAGAGGAAACCTTATGGAAACTAATGTAGAGGAAGTTTCCAATACCCATGGCACATGTATGTCTAAAGGAGAAGTTGAGAAATTTACTAGACTATTGAATGATGTTGAATGTGAACTTTATCTTGGTTGCAAGAAGTACTCAAAGTTATCTTTTCTTATCAAGATGTTGTACAATAAGGCAATAACTAATTGTAGTAACAAGTATTTTAGTCTAAATCTAGAGTTGTTCAAGGATGCTCTTCCAGAAGGTGAAATACTTCCAAACTCTTATTATCAGATCAAGAAATTAATGCGTGATCTTGGCCTCAGCTATATGAAGATAGATGCATGTGTGAATAATTGCATACTATATCAGAAGGAGTATGAGCATTTTGATCAATGTCCTAATCCAACTTGTAAAGCTTCTAGATGGAAGTTTGGTATGGCTAAACGTAAGAAGATTACTCAAAAGGTGGTTAGATATTTTCCTTTGAAACGTAGACTCTAAAGATTATTCATGTCCAAAGAAATTGCGGAAGAAATGAGGTGGCATAGAGAAAAACATGTTGACGATGATACAATTAGGCACTCGGCTGATGCTAAGGAATGGAAAGATTTTGATAAGTTACATAGTTGGTTTGCTCGAGATCCTCGCAATATGCAGCTAGGCCTGTCTAGTGATGGATTCAACCCATTTGGCAATATGAGCACTAATTACTCCATGTGGCCACTTATTTTATTGCCCTATAATTTGCCGCCTTGGAAATGTATGAATGAGCCGTTTATATTTTTGTATGTGCTTATTTCTGGTAAGGATTCTCCTGGAAATGATATTGATGTATATTTGCTACCATTAATAGAGGAGTTGAAGGAATTATGGGAAGAGGGAGTTGAAACATATGACTGATTCTACAAGGCAGAAAGTAAGGAGAAATGGGGGAGAAGAAGAACAGAGAGCCTTCAATAATTTTCTTGATAATTCATTCATAGTGCCTCAACAGTGTGGGTTTAGCTTTATATATAAGCTATCCACAGATTCTACAAGGCAGTTATCACTCTTCCACTACCAGTAGCTGTTTCTAAATCATTTCCACTACCTCCCCGCTACTCCATATTTGTTACTTAACTATTCCTAGAACATAATTATAAATAACAACTAAATAAAGATATAACAAAAATAAAAATAACTTCCTAATTCTAGGGGTCGTGGAAGTAATCATTCTCAAATATTCAACCGGTCATACATATTATTGTGTATAATTGTCATTTCTACAAATGCAAGCGCATACATATTACTGTGAACAATTGTCATTTCTACTTGTTTTGGGTAGACATATTTAAAGACCAAGGAAAAGAAATTATTTAAAGTAAGATAGCATGAGTGGAATCCTGAGTTTTCATGTTTAGATCTAGCCTTCAATGATGTTTTGGTAGTTCTAATCTCATCTCCTCTTAACAACCCCCCCTCCACCTCATTGTCTTCACATTAACTACTGCATTTTTTAGGCTTTAATTCATGGTTGTACAAAATAATAAAGCATAAAAAAATGATACCCATGTAGTATCTACTATTTCTCCTTGAATTTGATTTACACTGTAACTATGTATCAAACTACAAATATTCTTCACATTACCAAATCTTTGTTCCATAACATCCTTCTGGATTTCATTTTACCATTGATTGTTAAATAGTATAGCAATCAAAATATTTTTTGCTCACAATAGGCATTAAGATTTCTCTATGCCCATGTAATCTACAAGAGTTATATTTGAATTATCCATTCCAAAACATTAATCTACTTAAAATAATTATATCCTTAAGCATTTCTATAGTACCATTAGTTAAATTCATTATCCAAAATACAGCATTGGTGCCAAATTTGTATTTCTACAAATATGCTTAAAAGGCTACTAGACAAGATTATTTGCTTTGCTAAATATATAAAAAAAACACTAGCCCAGGATATATACAAAGAGTTAGAGCCTAATAGATGGGGAAAAGATTTGGCACTCTATTGAAAAAAAAAAAAAAAAACCAAAGATTTAATAAAGTTATATTTCTTGTTGGCTCATTTGGAAGATATCAAAAAGAGAAAGCTATGAAAGAAACAGGGAGGTAAAAAGATTTAGCATTAATACCCTGGTATCTTAACTGTAGCACCACTACAATTAACCATGTGAAACCTCTTCTCACCATATTTTTTTCTGCTTTCATCTTCTCAAAGAACACCCTCACATAAAGAAAAGATATTCTCTCCTTTCCTCTTCTATCCTCTTCACTACCCCTTTTGTTCTTGAGATAAAAATGCCCATTATTTGCCTGTTTTGGCCATGAAGTTAAAAATCCCATGTTCGGTTGTCGCATTTAAGATAATTTACAATTGAATCTATTCTACTACGGAACTGAGCCTTCAGGTGCAAACCATTTTGGCAAAGAATTATTCCTTAATAGGGACAATATTCTTCTACTCTTCTGTTTCATCTACTTATCACAAAAAGAAAAGTGAAGATAACAATAAACTTACTCCTAGTTTTGACCTATCTATAGCTCTCATAGGTGGCAAAAAATGTAAGAATATATATTGCTAAAAAAATAACATAAATATGATTGTGTCATCATAAAACTCATTAACTGCATCTCATTAGGGCTCCAAGAATTGAGACGGTGCATTCTTGTAATCTTTCAAGTTGAGCTTGAACATCATTACACATATATGATTACTTAAGTGGTGCTTGAGCACCCATTAGCTCAACTTGCGACACTCATGAACATGTAGATACCTGATTTGAGAATGTATTACTCAAGTGCATTTCCAATTGCGGCTACATATGCAAGATTGTCAAATAAAGGAATTTGAGGACCAGAAAATGAATGAGTTTGACTCATGACAGGTTCTGCAAAGCACATGACAGTTGAATAACGTTTTGGATCTGAAAAGATTTCTCCATACACTCGGAGCCAACTTCTTACCTTTCCATCTATAGCCTATGAAGTTTGTTTCATGATATATTTCAAGATAATTTCAAAACCTAAAGAACAGTAGACTCATAAATTCAAGACTTCTGTAACATTCATTCATGACCTGTGATCTATAGGATTCAATCATTGAGGAGAGTGGAGTTTTATCTTATTAAAATATTTCTCCCTGTCTTCTGTTTTTCTTTTGTATTTGTAATATTCTCCCTTTTGATACCCACATACCTAGCTTGGAGCAAATCTCCACGACAACTTGGTAATTGAAAGCTCGCTTATCTGCTGTCCTACATCTCACATCATTATTTCAGACGCCATCTGATTTGGCATATAATAGCCTATTAAAAAAATTCCGACGAAAATGCTAATGAGCACCTAGAAGGTTCCCAAAATCGGTGATTTATTCCAACTGATGTTGCATAGCAGGTTAAGTGTCAGATTTAATTGCTGGGTTCACCAGAACTTCAATGATGTCAAAAAAAAAAAAAGAAACAAATGAGAAAAGGACGAATTAATATACAAGAAAATAAAACATGACCAAAGTGCTTTTCATTTTCTCCCTTCAGAAAATGAGAACTCGCCATGGTTTATTGAACACTCTTATACATTATTTAAAAACTTAGTTGCATCACGCTAAAGGCCAAGCTGAAAATGAAAGAAAAAGAGAAAATGTTCATAAAAATATTGAGCATCTACATAACCCATAATCCGAGAAAACCTCAAAACCCCGTGAAACAGAGAATACACAAGGTTTTGGGCTCAAAATCAACCCTAAATTTGAGTAAATTAAGATCCGGTTGCTACTCTCTCTGGAAAGCTATTTCTTAAATGATATCATAAACAAAGATACACTCTACACTGGAGAGAAATGGAGTTCCTAGTTCTAAATATGCAAGGAAAACCATAAAATTAAAATCTGCAACAACATTTGGAAGTGAGAAAAACAGAGCGCACAAAAGCGACATAGGCATGGCAAACAATATGCATATGTATTCAGAGAGAGAGGGAGAGAGAGACCTACGTAGAGCAATCAATCCGCGAAAGAACTGGGCGTGAAGCTGCTAAATTTTGAGGCTCCAATCAGTAAAAAAGAACACCGTTTGTAACCCTAGGACTACCTTCTATTATATGAGTCGCAAAATGTGTTTAGAGAGAAGGTCGCCCTGTTGTCCGGTTCATAGTTATATTGCAATCTACTGGACCGGCCTGCGTTTCTAAGTACTTCACTCAATTTCTTTTTCATTTTCCAAAAGACCATCACTCTAGAGTATCTAGTCGTTTGATCCAACAATAGGAATGGGTGATAGTCCAATAGTACTGAAGTGTAGATGCATATAATGACAATGGTAGTGCCCATGGACTAGGGGAAATGGAGATGCCTTTGGTAGTAGAGGAGATAGATTTGATTGAATAGAGTTATCGATAAAAAACATATTTGGGTATATGAGAGGGACCCAAATGGGGAATCAAGGTCCAACCATAGTAGATAGGTACCATACACAAAATTCACGTGTATTTAAGGGTAATTCACGACCTTAGTGTGAGTGGGTTCTGGCTTGAATAAATGGACAAATTGCTTGACCATATGAGATGCATTGAAGATGAAAAGGTCAATTGAGTGAACTTCGTGTTATAAGATAAGACAATGGTGGAAGACCATTAAAAGAACATCAAAAGTCTCAACAACAAATCAAGGACAAGTGATTATGGTTGGTAAGGGACAAGTGCAAAGGATGAACCAGACCATCAAGGAACTTTTTAATGCCAAGTATTTTCCAACATGCTGGAAACTAGCGAAGACCGAGAAAGGCTTTAGAATAGAGGGGTGACATGACTGTGGCCTAGTATGAGGCTAAATTTACAAAGTTAATCAAGTATATGCAAATGTTGGAAAACATTTGGACGAAGTTGGAAAACATTAAAGGTTCATAGAAGGCTTGAGGATAGAGGTACAATAGGCACTTAACACTATGGATGTGCAAATGTACGTACTTTAACAATTGAGACAAATTTAACCCAAATAGGGTTGATTAAGGTTTGGGTTTAGAAAGTCAATGGAGGATAAAATAGAAATAGGCAATTCGAGGCAAAAACTTGAAGTTAAAGACTTCAAGTTCAAAAAGAACAGGTAGTACTAGGTGTGTATGAAAGTCAGCTCCTTTATTTTGATATGCAAGAAATTTATGAAGAAATTGAAGTAGATGAATGGATGGTAGAAGAAAAAAACACTGCAAGGATTGGATGATGGAGTAGCTAGTTACCATGATTTCTTGGGGACAAGAAATCTTTTAAGGGGGATGGAATCTCATGACCCCTAGAATTAGGAAGTTATTTTAATTGCAGTTATTGTATCTTTATTTAGTTTTTATTTATAGTTATATTCTAGGAACAGTTAAGTAACAAAAATGGAGTAGTGGGGAGGTAGTGGAAGTGATTTAAGAGCAGTTACTGGTAGTGCAAGAGTGTTAACTCCCTTGTAGAATCTGCGGATAGCTTATATATAAAGCTAAGCTCACACTGCCGAGGCATTATGAATGAATTGACAAGAAGATTATTAAACTCTCTGTTCTCCCTCAATTCTGTCAATTTTGTCCCCCATTTCTCCCTACTTTCTGTCAGATTCCCCCCCCCCCCCCCCCCAAATGTTTGTCCGTTCTCCCTATTATTTTGTTTGTTCTTCCACATTTCTGTCTGTTTTCTCCCTCAATTCCAGTTCTATCTTCTAAGGAAACATCAAGTTAGGGGTAGGGTCCTGACAATTACCTATTTATTAAGGTCTTCTTGTTGGATTAATATGATAATATCCACCCTGCTCCTCAAAGCACTCCTTTTATCTATGTATGTGCAGTTCACAAGTTAGATTCTAAAAGCTTCAAGCTTTAGGCATCATAAATTTGGATTTTGATTTAGTAATGGTGGTTTCATCTCTAATCATGGACATGGCATGGTGGTTTATATTATACAATGTACATTTGGGTTTTGATTCAGTAATTGTGGTTTTCATCTCAAATCGCATACGTGGTGTGGTTGTTTACATCTTATCACCTACATGGTTAAGTTGGAAATTGTCAAGATCAGTGTGGAGACCTCATCTAAATTAGGGAGATATATGCATACTTAACCTCATGGTTACTTAAGGAAACATATATCCCTACAAAAAAGCATGCATGTTATGTGGCTTCAACAGTAAAGTTTAATCATATATTAGACTTTAACCAAATCTAACTCTAGTGTTTCTCCTTGTTACAATAATTTTGATTATGGTGTCCAGTTGGCCATGTCATGTGACTCATGTCATATCCTTGTTTTGTGTCCGTATATGTATGTCTTAAAATCCTACTAGAAGAAACAAATCTCTTACCTGCAGTAACACAAGGGTTTGAATATCTTATATTATCTCTTACCCATAAGTTGTAGACATTTAAAGGCTTTCAATATTCAAGAATCCTATTTGGATTGGAAGATCCGTTTCCATCACTCCAGAGATTGAGTTATTTAACAAACTCACTTCCCTCCACAAGGAAGGGGGTGTTAACACTTAGCATTGGTGATGCTGAGTTTTTTCGTGGTCCTAACTGTGATTTGTGCTGTGAATTCAAATGGAGTTAAGCCATGTTATTGAGCATTGTTTAATTGCATTCCTAGCGTTCAAAAATATTTGAAGAAGCTTCAATGACATTTGCAATCAAAATTGAGATGAAGACAGTTATAATCTTTTTTGTTATATATTCTGCTACTATGACTATATTGTCCTTCATGCTTTTGCTTATTAGGCAACTAATTTATACCTCTGCAGGATCTTTGCATGGCAGGGAGAAACCATCTTCCTCGCCAGCCTGAGGCTTTCCGTGGTTTCCGTGATGGACCTCGGCCTATCATTCATCGAGGACCAGGACCACTCCCCCTTCACCCTGCAGCTCTGGAAGAGGAGCTTGAAATGCAACATAGAGAAATTCAGAGGATTCTTGCTGAGAATAGACATGTGATTGATGAAAATGTGATTCTTCAGAGAGAATTGGCAGCTGCAAAAGATGAGATTCATAGATTAGGTCAGGTCATTCCCAAACTCCGAGCTGATGGAGAGGCACATGCTAGGGAGTTAATTGACAGAGCATTGAAGCTAGAAGCCGAGCTCCGTGCCACTGAGCCTCTGAGGTCAGATCTTATGCAGTTAAGAGCTGAAGCACAGAAACTTAATGCTTTGAGGCAGGATTTGTCTTCCCAAGTTCAAGCTCTCACACAGGATATTACTCGGTTGAAAGCTGAGAATGAGCAAGTAAATGCTCTAAAAGCTGATGTTGACGGACTACACAAGGAGCTTTATGAAGCCAGGTCTGGAGTTAAATTTCTGACTGGATCAAATAAAGAGTTGACTTTATGGTAATTTTCAGAATTAAGGATGCAGAGTTCAACACAAAAGAGACATGCTAAATAGTAAATTATCTCTATATCTATACATGAAAATATTCACAATTTTATTTGGTAGGAAATATGTATGACTAAAGGTCTTGATATATATTTCAGAACCACTGTTCATAAACAAGTTAAAAGCTTTGGAAAATTCAAAATGTATTGGAATTATATTGAAATTACATAGCAAAAAAGGTTATTGAAATTAAAGAGTTCAAAGGTGCAAGGATTAATAAAAATTAAATCTTGCTGAGTTTGTATGAAATAGCTCATTTTCAAATTATGTCTTTTAAACTTATTATGTGTTTCAATTTGTTTAACTGATGGACATGTAAAATTGAATGATGAATATGAGTGTCTCCCAAATGCCTCTAAAGCATTCAAATTTGGTTGGTAACACACAAATCTAACAGGAACAGTTTGCACAAGTTCATGGCATGCATTTGGAAGTGTCTTACGAGTATTGGTGTTCAACATGATACAACTTTGTAGAAGTGTCCTTCAATCTCAGGTCTGAGTCAAGTTTTACCATAGTGTTTTTCTTCACCATTCTTATTTTAACTTGGTGGCACCTCATTTTATGCAGTCTTCTACATTTAGTAGTTTAATAATCAGACATTTAGAATTTGGAACATTATATGATATATTTGCTTGACATAGTGGGATTAAGGCTCGGCATCTTCTTGTTGATTGCAATAGCAAACTTCCATTAAAAAAAAAAAAAAAACAGATAAAAGAAGCTAAAAGTACTAGTTTGTAAACACAAATAAATTAACCAAGAAGAAATTGTTATTATGATTTTGTCATCATGTCCTTTAAGTGAAGTTAGATGGATCCAACACTTAAAAATATATCTGGCACTTGATACACGGATTCTAGTCCTTTTAACATAGGATAGGCTCCTAAGAAGCACAACACTTCCTAGGGGCTTTCATGCCCACATTACTGGTGTTAGGACACACCCACATGTGATGTCCAGCACTTTTTAGGTTTTTCTAGAACATGGGAGGGGACATGCATAGTGCACGCATCTGCCGTCTGCAGACACTTAGGAGACATTAAAAATAAGGATTTTCTTAATGACTTCAATTTTCCAACTTTGCAATGGCGTGACTCTTTGGTTTTTTCCAAGTTATTATAGCGCCACTCTTTAGTTTTCATACTCTTCATGCTTGTATCCTCTTTTGTCTTTGAACATCATCTGGATTTTGACACAGTTGTATCCTCTTCTGTTGCATTTGTTTATTTCCTACTTTAGTCTTTACTTTCTTTGAATCTTAAATACTTGTTCTGCACCTTTTGGTGTTTGAATTGGAAATAAATAATGGTTTGTGAGTTGGTTGCTAATTAGAATAAAGTTAATTCATTTGGAATTCTGACTTCTGAATTTTAAATTCATATAAATGAGTTTGGAATATAGTCTTGACACTTTATTATGCCATTAGAAATATAAAAATTTACTTTATTAATTAACATACCCCAACCATATGTTGTCCTTTTTTGAAAAATGCTGTTTCCCTATGCCCATATCTGTGCTACATCTGAGATCAGTGAGAATCATTTCGTTTACCAGGTTTTTACTGAATCCTTTTTTTGGTGTGTATGACATAAAGGAGAGCTTTTGAATATGAGAAAAAAGCAAATGAGGAACAGATGGAGCAAAAGCAAGCAATGGAGAAAAACCTTGTGTCCATGGCTCGTGAAATAGAGAAACTACGAGCAGAGCAAATGGCCGGAGACAGAGGAGCCCGTGGACTTGGTAAACCTCTTTCTCACCTTTCCACCCCCTCCCCCTCCCCCTCCCCCTCCCCCTCCCCAACAACAAACAGGAGACTTCATTCTCTAGAAAAGCATCATGCTATACCTAAGGTTGTTTTACTGAGGACTACCTTCAATGTTTGTATAGGTGCTGGGAGTTATGGAATGTTGAATGGAAGCCCTGAAATGAGATATGCAGGCAGTGCCTATGGTGATATCTATGGCAGTAGCGGACGTTGGGGTCCCTATGATAAGCGTGGACCAACGCGACGTTGATCCATCATTGGGGAGATGCTGTGGTGGTTGGTCTTGTATGTTTAACTTAGTGCTTCGTGGCAACTATTCTCGAGAATTTTACCTGATGCATCATAAATTGGTACTGTTTTTGTGTTGCTCTGCTAAGATTGTGGTTTTTAGCTTTTTGGGTGGACATCATATTTGGCTTTACATTGGAATGGTACTGGGATGATTGAATGCTATCGCCATTTCATCCCAATGTTATTATCCCGTTGCTGCGGTTAAACTGTGTAATTGCTGTGATGTTGGAAGTAGCAGTTGTTTTGCAAAGGAAAGAAGCTCTGGTTATTGTATTGTTCAGCTATATGAGGAAGGCTAAATGTGAATGGTTATTGTATAGTTACTGCAGTTTGGGAAAGGGTACTTACATATGATGTCGGGGATATGTTGCACATTCGGCCCGTTTGATTTTGTTATTAATTGTCAAATGTCTGTAGTGAGAAAGATAACTTCGTGGCCCCAAGTATGGCTCAAGTGATAAAGTTAAGTTAGGGATGAGAGATCAACTTTTGGTGGAGGTAAAAATTTTATTTAATGGGGATTGATTACGTGTTTTCTTAGAAGTGTTTAAGCTTGTTATTGCGTTCGATTTATTTAAAGGTCAAATTAAGGGTAAGATTTGTCTTTTTCAGGACTAGGCGGATGCAGTCGACTTATTGAAAAAAAAAAAGAAGATAATTTTGTTTATATTATTTTTCTGATAATAGGAAATAAAAATTTAGGATTGAAAATAAATCGTGATCAAACTATTAAACACTTATAATCACAGAATTACAGAATTTGCGTGAAAAATTTAAATTAGAAAAAATTATGGGTAAAAAAATAAAATATTATTATAATATTATTATTACAATAATTTTAGGATATAAAAGAATTGTTTATAAATTTATTATATGTAAAGAAGAATTTAAATACATTTTTATTTTAGTTAAGAGAGTTTTAACGAAAATAATTTTTTAATTATACATGAGTCTCAAATATAGATAAATTTGAATTTCGTGTGATAATTATGAGAAGAGAAGTGAAATGATATGATGTAAGACCCTATTGGTATTATATTTTTTTATTATTAATATATTAATTTTTTTTATCATAGAATAGAAAATCAAATATTATTTTCAATTTTCATTTTTAGAATTTTAGAAACCAAAACAAGTAAAGGGACAGAATCAAACGGGATCAAGTTCCTATAATTTCGGGCCGTTTAAACTTTGGATTTTGGAGTACGGCTTTTGGGTACCATAAATTGGGTCCATTGGCAAAGTGGGGGCCCAGTTGGAAGTTTGGGCCTTCTGGGAGAGTGTTGCAGACTAGGTCATCATATGTTTCACTTTCGTTATGGTTTCAAAATAGATGGCGTCTAGGCTTAATTTTATGCAGTGTAGGGTAAAATGAAGAGAGAAAAAGAGAGAGAGAGTCCTATCCTATGCAATTTATTATATCAGTGGGGCGCGATATCTGTCCTCGGAACCTCCGGAGGATGTAATGTTGTCGGTGACGATGCAATCATGACAACGTAACCGGAAGAAGAAAGTGAAGTCAACCGCCATCGCCGGCGAGCACCACTGGTTGGGCGTCGCTTCAAGTAGTCTTCATCTTATCGCATTGGAGGACACAGCGTCGTTCAACGGACCCACCTTCCGCTCTCTCTATTTCACCAACCCAATACAATACCTAATTCAGCGCCGCTCATTGGTTTTTCTTGTGGAAGTATCCTCAGATGAGACAGCCTTACCATTACATATATAAATTTCAAAGACTTTGAAAGATGAATTTTCAACTACTTTAATTGCTATAGATATATCTTTTTTATGTGTATGACACTTCTAGGATCCAATCTTAAAATATTCAAACAAGTAAATTAAAATGATCATTTTATTACTCAATCTTTATCCTATCATATTAGTTCTACACATCTATGATATACGATTACGTTTTAGGGTGTCTTTTCGATATTTTTAAAATATTTTCCTTTTCAAAATGTTAAAAATACCGCACAAAAAAAAATTATATTTGTGGGTTGTTTTTACAATTTTGAGACATTTTGGAATTATTTTATAATACTAGTTCTCGACCCGGGATACAATATTCAACAAATATATATATATATAAAATAATAGTTTAAAATATAAAATGCACATTACAGTAAATTTAATATATTACATGAATTAGTAAAGAAACAACAATTTTATTTTATTATGATTAAAGTAAATTTTGGAAGACTTCTTTGTATACAACATTTGTTTTTTGTAGTGGATCCGGTTATATAAAGATACATTCTATAACAAAAAAAGATAAAAAAAAAAAAATATTAAAGACAGATAAACAAAATTAAAAGATCATACTCCAAATCTTCAAGAACAATATCAATATACTTTGTAGTGGATCCGGAAGATGACTGAGTTCTAACTTTGTCCTTCTGAACGACTTCGCCTATCATATCTTTAAATCTGAGATAAACATGGATAAAACAAAAATGAAAATGTATTATAATTGTGGAATAGTGCGTCTCACCAAAAAGAGATGCAAGCAAACAGTGAAGAATAATTTTAAAAAAATAAACTAAAAAATTGATTTAAATTAACTGAGAAAAGAGACAAAACAATGTAGTAAAAAATTGATCGAAAAAAGAGGTAGAAAAAGATTAACTTAAAAAAGGGGCTGAACACACACTAAATAGATAAGTTTTCTTGGACTGTGGACTGGACATAATTTCGGCAAAAGGCTTGATCCTATATATATTAATAGGAAATGATTGATCTTCAACCTTAGTTACTTGAGTGGTCCTCATGAAACTTAACACGTGAATGTGTGGTAGTCTTGAACATCATAGTATTATGATCAACTTCGAAATTTTTCATTATGTACAACTTGTGCTCTTCAATTTTATCTGTAAAGTAATGCATCAAGTTTTTTGCGATTATTGCATGCATTCGTGTCCCCTACATAACATGATAAATAACACATTACACATTATATATTGGCAAAAACAACAAAAGTGCATGGTACAAAAAATAGCGTTTTTCGAACTTACATATTTGTCAGACAATACTAAAGCAATATTATTAACCTCGTTCTGGTTATAATAACTGTAAACTTTTCACTTTCGGATGACTCGTATCTTGAACACGCAATTTGCTCGAGTGTTGTCAACACATCTCAGCATATGCAATATTTGAGTTATGGCAAATACTGTGTCTCAGTTTTAGTTTGTATAGAAATCGATTGAATGAAGAATATTTATCTGCTGTATTCTTAAATATTTATATGCTATATTTAGATGCTATTTAGGGAGCAGATAATTTTTTTTGTTTGACAAACAGGTTCCAAAAATGTTTCACTCGTTTGGAAAGGTAATTTTATCTACTGTTTAATGTGTAAGATATGTTTTTTTATTTCTTAATTCCTAAATATTTATCTATTGTATTTAATAAATTGAATAACTTGTTTTTTTATGCATTGGAATTGTTATATTCAATAAATTGAATAATTCATTTTTTGGTGCATTGAAACTTGTTGTATTTAATAAGTTTAATATATTATAATTGAATACTTTATTTTTTGGTGCATTGAAATTTGCACCAAAAAATATTTATCTGTTGTATTCAATAAATTAAATAAATCATAATTGAATAATTTATTTTTTGGTACCTGTATTCAATAAATTGAATGTAAGATATTGAATTAATATTGAATCATCATCAATCATATTTATTTGTTGTTTAATGTGTAAGATATATTTTTTTATTTTTTAATTCTTAAATATTTATATGTTGTATTTAGATGCCAGAAGGAGCTTGAAAGTTTTTTTGTTTGACAAACAGGTGCCAAAGACATTCCACTCGTTTGGAGGGGTAATTTTATCTGTTGTTTAATGTGTAAGATATATTTTTTTATTTTTTAATTGCTAAATATTTATTTGTTGTATTCAATAAATTGAATAATTTAGTTTTTAATGCATTAAAACTGCTATATTCAATAAATTGAGTAATTCATTTTTTGATGCATTGAAACTTGTTGTATTTAATAAGTTGAATAAATTATTATTGAATAATTTATTTTTTGGTGCATTGGAACCTGCACCAAAAAATATTTATCTGTTGGATTTCTAAATATTTATCTGTTGTATTCAATAAATTAAATAATTTATTTTTTGATGTATTGAAATTGTTGTATTTAATAAATTAAATAAATCATAATTAAATAATTATATATTTTATTTAATTACTATATGCTGTATTCAGATGCCATAAGGAGCTTGAAATTTTTTTTGTTTGACAAACATGTTCCAAAGATGTTCCACTCGTTTGGAGGGGTAATTTTATATGCTGTTTAATGTGTAAGATATATTTTTTTATTTAATAATTCATTTTTTGATACATTGAAATTTGTTGTATTTAAAAAGTTTAAATAAATTATTTTTTGATGCATTGAAATTGCTATATTCAATAAATTGAATAATTCAATTTTTGGTGCATTGAAACTTGTTGTATTTAATAAGTTGAATAAAATATTATTGAATAATTTATTTTTAGTGCATTTAAATAAGTTATATTTAATAAATTGAATAATTAATTTTTTGGTTTAGTGCATTGAAACTTGTTGTATTTGATAAATTGAATAAAATATTATTAAATAATTTTTTTTTGGTACATTGAAACTTGCTATATTCAATAAACCTGCTACATTGAAACTTGTTGAATAATTAATATGAGCAGAGTAATAGCTTGAGAAAAAAAAAAATAAATCAGCATAGTTTAGGCGGGAAATTGGGCAAGTCAACTTTTAACAATGACTATCCTACTTTTATATATATAAAGATTAAAAAGTTATCAAAAATGCATTTTTAATTTAAGAATGTGTTTCTATCCATACAAAAAGATTAGAGACGAAAAAAAAGAAAATTCCATCTCTAACTAAAATAGAGATAGAATTCATCTTTAACTCAAAAATTTTAAATTTACTGTTTGTTTTTAAAAGTAAGCAAATTTTTGAATTTATTATTTGTATTATGTTTAATTATTTTTTTTAAAATTTATTATTTATTTTTAATTAGTAAATCATAATTCATATATGATAGAACTTATGTTTATATTTGTTTAAATACAACAATATATCTAGTATTTATCTCATTATGTGGGGTCGATTACATGAATTTTAAATTTTCATATATTTCTATCTTTTGTTCTTATGAAATTTATGTTTATTTTTTTATTGAATAATTTTTTTTATTTTTTATATTAAAATTATATTTACGAAAGAGCCCTATATTTATTTTATTTACTTGTTTCCCCCACATTTTCATTTTTTTTACTTTTTTTTTGAAAAATATCATTTCCCCATTTCCATTAAATATCGTATTCATTTTTTATTTTCGTTTTAAGTGCAAAGCTAGTCATATATTACAATATTTAATTATTACATAGATATCTTTAACTATTTAACCGAGATGAAATGCATATCCTTAAATCCTTTTTTGATTCTAAGTATTTGTTGCTCAATCACTACCTATATATCCAACAAACTCAAAATTATTTTTTTATGATATTTCAATGTAGACTTATTTACTCTTCAAAATTAAAATTTGAATTTTTTTTTAGTTGCTCTAGTATCTCGAAGTGTCATATTTCACTTAGATTTAGAATTACTGAAAGAAAATAAATCTACATCGAGATATCATTAATTGTAACGAAGTTGTATCTTATTTCTAAGAAGTGTTCTTAGATGAATGAAAAGACTAAGAATAAAATTTCAAATTCTTTCTAAAATTAGAATTTGGACTTTTTTGAATTGACCTAGTAATACCAAGTGTCTTATTTTACCTAGATTTAGAATCACCTAAAACAAAAAAAGTCTACATTGAGATATCTTTAATTATAATGAAGTTGTATCTTGCTTCTAGAAAGTGTTCTTAGGTGAATGAAAGACTGTGGATAAAGTTTCTAATTATTTCTAAAATCAGAATTTGGATTTTCTTCAATTGATTTAGTAACATGAAGTGTCCTCATTCACCCAGAAATGGAATCATCGAAAGCAAATAAGTCTACATTGACATATCATTAATATCTTGGCTTGGTAGAAGTCAAAGATCTCAAACTCCTAATTATTCTTTTAAAATCTAGTTGTATCAACAAATTCATCTAAGGCATCTCGAGTGAGCTTTAATTTTTCTTTAATTGGAATCCAAGTCGGCTTAGAATTATCCATCTTAAATTTATTTTATCACAAACATATATATTTTGTGAAATAAAGATTCCACTCTCCATCTGAATAACTTCAATTCTCAAACTGATTCTATAAACAACTTTTAGTATTTACTAGTGAATATCATATCATCAACATACAAGCACACGATAAGGATTTTGCCACACTTAGTGGACTTAACTTATGAGGTATGCTAAATAAAATATGTTTGTGTGTATATCATGTATTTGGTGTTTATTCCTAACCATATAAAGCCTTTTTCAATATGTAGACTTTATTCCTAACCATATCTTCATAGCCCTTTTTCACATATTTTGCAAGTTGATTCACTTATACATCATCTTTTAATACATAATTTAGCATCTATTTGTAGATCCAATTGGCTTCTTGTTTACAAGTAAATTTATCAAACTCCTATATTGTTGTCTTTAATTGCATGATTTACTCATCCATCGATTTTCCCAATCAAACGAGACCTCCTCAAATGTTATTAGATCATAATATGAAAATAAAGAAAAAATGATCATTTGATGGATCATTATCTTTATTCACAACATTATCTTCTAGGCGGCCTAGTAAGTGATACCAACATTGAGATCTTTTAGAGGATTCTACTTGTGTCCCTAAACTTGTTGGAGGAGAAGGAACTTGTTGGAGGAAAAGGAACTGAAGGTTGATTTACTTTGTTTTCAAATCCATCATTTGAAATAATACTAATTTTTTGAGGACCAATCCTTTGTTTCTTTCTCGTTAAAGTTCAAATTACAACTATATTAGGATTTTGAATCGAAAACAAATCACAATCAAAATTGACATTCAAATCATAGTCAAATTCAAAAAATCACTATCAAATTAAGAATCTCAATCACAAACAAATTTGAATTTTGGGTCACAATTATCACAATCTCCACCTTGACACAAAATTCAAATATAAAATTATTTATAATTATTTCTTCTAGCAAAATCACAGAGAATTAATTTCTATGACAAATACCAACCAAATCCATACCACGAGGAATACCAACCAAATCGACACATTGCTCATTGCAGTGGATATTTTTAACCACACTTAAAGTATAGGTAACAATATCAGTTTCAACATACCTTTGATGAGGTCTAATATTTCTTTTGGGTCTATCTTTAACAATATAATATTCTAATGGACCGATACTTTCTTTTGAACTTGACTTAATTTGAGATGACGAGTCAGATGTATAACTCTTATCAATTTCAATCTCCACTTAAATGTCAGAAATCTGCTAACCTTGGGGTTAGATTCTTTTGCAGATAAACCACGAAGTATAGAAATTTCATAAAAAATAAGATTTAAGCTAATTACAACTTTAGATGCTTTTGGATCCCATAATTTATAACTTTTAACACCAGATTTGTAACCAAGGAAGAGACATCGTTTGAACCTTAGTTCTAATTTTCTATCATTAATGTGAACAAATGTAGAACATTCAAAAATTTTCAAATCAAAATAGTTTGCAAAAGTATCAAACCATACATCTTCTGGAGTTTTCTCAATAGCAAATGAAGGAGACCGATTAATCAGAAAACATGTCATGTTTGCAAGCTCAACCTAAAATGACTTAGATAAACCAAAATTAGATAGCATACATCGCACATTTTATATCAAGATTCTATTCATCTACTTAGGTATACCATTTTGTTGTGACGTACCTAGAACTAGTAAATTCCTTAGAACTCATTATTTCTTGTAGAAATCATTAATTTCATTTGAACAAAATTCTAAACCATTATCAATGTGGAGACACTTAATCTGTTTGTTGGGTATTTCTTAATCATAGTCTTCCATTGTTTGAAAGTAGCAAAAACATTAATTTTCTATTTCAAAAAAAAAAAAAAAAAAAATCCAAACTTTCTTTGAAAAACCATCAATATAAGTCAACATATATTTGGCACCACCTTTAAAGGGTATTTTGGCAGGACCCAGAGATTTTAATGGACATAGTGCAGTATTCTTTTCGAATTGTGAATGCATTTATTAAATCTGACTTGTTTTTGCTTACCAAATACACAATGCTCATAGAACTCCAGTTTTTTAGTAATATGCCCTTTAAGAAGTCATTTTTTCTTTAATTTAGTCATACCTATTGTAATAGTAGAAACAACAACATCACTTGTAACAGTAGAATCCTGCAAAACATATAATCTACCATACTGCTATTTGTCTTTCATTACAATAAGAGCACCTTTACTGACCTTGATAACTCCATTTTCATCAATGAATTTGAATTCATTTAAAGGGTTAATTAAACCAATAATAACCCAACTTTGCATTCTATTACTATTTGGTCACTGAACTTTAAAATGTTACCTATTAGTTACTGATATTTCAAAATAGTTACTGCTTAGTCACTGAACTTTGAAATGTTACTTGTTAGTCACTGATATTTCAAAACTATTACTACTTAGTTACTGAACTTTAAAATGTTATCTATTAGTTACTGATATTTCAAAACTGTTACACTGAATTTTAAAATATTACCTGTTAGTCACTAATATTTCAAAATTGTTCCTCATTCGTCACTCGTGAACTTAAAGTTCAGTGACTATTGAATGACGGGTGAAAAACGATTTTGAAATATCAATGACTAGCAAGTAATATTTTAAAGTTCAGCTACTACACAGTAACAGTTTTGAAATATCAATGACTAATAGGTAACATTTTAAAGTTCAGTGATTAAGTAGTAACAATTTTGAAATATCAGTGACTAACAGGTAATATTTCAAAGTTCAGTAACTAAGCAGTAACTGTTTTGAAATATCAATGACTAACAAGTGACATTTCAAAGTTCAGTGACTAAACAGTAATAGAATGCAAAGTTGAGTTATTATTGGTGTAATTAACCCTTCATTTAAATCAAAAGTACTCAATGAAATAAGATTTCTCTTAAGATTTGAAACATGTCTAACATTAGTTAAAGTTCTAACAATGCCATCAAACATCTTAATTTTAACTATTCAAATGCCAACAATTTTACAAGAAAAATTATTTCTCATCAACACATCACCAATAGTCAAAGTTTTATATGTCGAAAACCAAACCCTATTAGGAGATATATGAAATGTACATGATGTATCAATGATCCAATCTTCACAAGACTTGATAATTTTATTAGTTACCACCATAAGTTCCCTATCACTACTGTTATCTTCAACAACATTGGTTTCACCTAAAGTCTCTGGTTGTTTCCCTTTCTGGTCAGATTCATGTCTTTTAAGTTTGTTCTGTAGTTTAAAACACTTTCTTTTGATGTGTTCATTTTTCTTACAATAATTACAGGTTTTGTCTTTATTTCTAGACTTGGATCTACTTTTCGTTTTGTCACAATAATTTATATCATGTGTTCTCCTTCTAATCAATAGACTCTTTCCCTAATTTTTAGAATTTTCTAATAATTTTTTTTTATCAATTTTGTCTTTCGAGAACAAAGCATCATAAACTTCATCTTGGGTGAGAGTGTCACGACTATAGAGTATGATGTATCTAAAAATTGAATACAAGGTCGGTGGAGAACATAACAAAATTAAACCCAAATCTTCATCATCATATTTGACCTCCATACGTTCTAAATCAGAAATAATTTCCTTAAAGTTGTTAAATGGTTTTCAATAGACCTACCTTCTGTCATTCGATGAGAATATAGCCTCTGTTTAGATACAACTTGTTGGTCAAGCTTTTTGTCATACGCAGTTGTTCTACTTTCAACCATAGAGCGACAACAGTTTTTTCTTTCAAAACATTCTACAAAATTTGATTCGATAAATGCAAATGTATTTAAGATATGGCCTTACGATCCTTACGCTATTTTTCTTCAGTACTCACTATGGCTATGGCATTTTATCAAAACCCAAAAGTGTATCATCTAAATCCATTTGTGTCAAAATTGAACGCATCTTAACCTATCATAGTGAAAATATAATCTTCCGGTTCAATAATGGAATATTATACTTTAAGGTAGCCATTATGAAAGATTAAATAACCCCAAATAATGCTAAATGATCGATAAATAAAAGCTTAATAGAAAATAGACTAGGATAGCCAATTTGGGTAGCAAATCTATGGCAATCTGGACTAGGCAGATCTGGCAGGTCGAATCTGGTCTACTGGGTTAGATCTGAATTGAACAGATCTGAAGTTGATTTGGATCTTGGCAAGTCGGGCATATCTAAACTAGATTGTCGGATTTCGGTAGGATCTAGGTCAAGTTGAAGATTGGCTTGAACTGTGTGTTAATGGCAAAAGATGAAGGAACAAGCGACGATTGCTACTACAGCGAAGGACCACCAGTGAACGGACGGGAAGACGGAGGTTCAACAACGATCGAAGATAAAGAACAAGCAACCGGAGAAGAACAGAGGCAGACGGTCACGAGTTGATTGGCAAAGGTAAAGGTTGCGAAGCTTAGACGGCTTGAAACCCAACATTGATGGTGGCGAGAAGCACGGGCGAAAGCTGATTATCGCACGAGGAGCAAGGCAATGATTGGAGAAAACGACGACAAATGGACAAAGCAGTGGCTGACGACAGTTGATGGTAACAATGGTTGTGGGGTTGGACGATGGCGGTAGTGGCGAAGGTAATGGCGGCGTTGGCTGAGCAGTTAGGAACCTTAGCTAAAAAATATGATAAAGAAATTGCAGATCTAACAATTGAGATCTATCAACAGTTGGTGGTTTGATCCAACGACTCTGAAACCAAGTTTGTTATGATTTTGGATCGAAAGTAAATCATAATTAAATTTGACATCTTAATCATAATCAAATTCAAACTTTTAATCACGATCAAATTAAGAATCCTAATTATAGATAAAATTGAATTATGGGTCACAATTATAACAATGATAATCACTTTCACAGTATTGTAACCTAGGGGTGGCAATTCGTGTTGGCGGGTCGTAATCGTGTCGTGTCGAGACACACGTATAACACGTATCAGGTTAACCCAAACACGACATGTTTAATAATAGTGTCAAATTCCTTAAACCCGAACACAACACGTTTATTAAACGTGTAACACGACACAACCCGTTTAACTAAACGTATCGTGTTGTGTCGTATCATCTGTTAACCTGTTTAACTTATTTAATTTAAACGGGTCGTGTTGTGTCACATGTTAAACGTGTTATTTAGTTTTAAACGTGTTATTTCGTGTATTATCGTGTTAATGTATTCAAATCAATTCACTAACCTTTTTAATTAAACATGTCATTTTGTATATAATCGTGTTAACGTGTTCGGATCAACCCGTTAACACGTTTAATTAAACGTGTCATTTCGTGTCTAAACGGGTTAGACGGGTTGACCCGCCTAAGACATGAAAATAATTGTGTCATAAACAGGTTGACCCGTTTATGACCCGAACCCAATTAACCCCAACCCTAACCCGTTTAACTCCGTGTCGTGTCGTGTAATCGGGTCGTGTCCAAAATTGCCAGCCCTAATGTAACCTATCTTTCAGGGAAAGAGTTCTCTCGGAAAAGGCATCATACCTGGGAGAAGATGTCCTCCCAAAGGGGTTCTTCTTGGAGAAGTTCTCTTAGACAACACTGCGTCTCCCATATGAAAGGACAATGCACCTTTGCACATGCATGTCACATGTTCCAATTATTGACCAAAGGTTATAAATAGCCTTCGACCCTTCATATTTAAGGACCTTCTCTCCTTCCCCCACTGACAATACAAGTTCTCACGAAAAAACACATTTTTCCCGAACTACTCCATTGTATCCTATAGCCTATTCTTGCATAATTACAGCTTGCACACTTTATCACGACCTTCTTTGACCTAGGCATTAGAAGGCTCACACAGGAGAAGTCCCCGCGTGCCTTCTGACCTAATTTTTGCCTTTTAGGTCTTCTCTGAAGCCCACTTCAGTTCTCCCAAATAGCAAGCCTTATCCTCTTACCTGGTACTCCTCCTGTGACATAAATTTTAATTGTTGTATTTAAACAACAATCAATCTCTAGATTGTATACTTTGAAAGGTTTAGGCTCTTCACTATAACCAATAAAAATACATCTTTCAGCTTTGTCATCTAATTTCTTCCTTAACTAATCTGACACATAAGCATATGCAAAGCAAATAAAATTTCTTAAGCATCAGATAGAAGGTCTTTTATCACTTCAAGTATCAAATGTGTTTGATTAATTACAACACTCTTTCTTGGACACATGTTCAATACATATATAACACATGCATTAGCTTTTGAAAAAAATGCTTATACAAATGTTTAAATTTCAACATATATCTCACCATATATATGGCAGTCCCATTTTGCCTTTTTGTCACTCAATTTTGGTAGAAAGTGTATCTAGCAATCATTAAATGTTGAATGCCATATTTTTTCAAAAAATCAATTTTCAAACATTTAATCTTGAAACCAATTAACTATTTAGGGGCAGTGTCCCTTAGTTCTTACCAATCTCCTATATGTAATCAACAGGTTGCTAGCTTCAACTCGGTCGAATAAGATTCCATTCTCTTGCTCCTCTACTATTTATTTCTTATTCATTTAGGCAATATGGCTGATGCTCCTTTCTCAAACCAGAATAACTCTAAACGTTAGGGAAGATAAGGAAAGACCACCTGAGCGAACCGACCGAAGGGACTTGACTTATTTGAATTAAAGATAGTGGCTTAATGCTAAGCCTATCACAAGCAGCGTTGCTGCTTGACCAACGGGGATGAGCATCTCAAAATATAGGGCAAAGGATCAAGCGCTTTGACTTCCCCCCTCCCCTCGGGATCCACCATAGGTTGGGTTTGAGACCTGTGTGATGGGGACTATCCGGCATAGTTCGAAGAGAACTTTTAGTTTGTGCTGGTGAATGGAAAGCCTTCATATCAAGTAAGAAAGAAGCGACTCTTCCCACGGTAGAGTCACCGTTGACTTTATTTATTAGCATACCCATTACCACTAAATTAAGTACAAATTGAACAAATGGTCTTGAAAGGATTTCTTGCTCTCTGAGACTATGAACTAAAAAAACATCTCTATGTTTCTTCCCCAAAACACAAGTCTCACAGAGGTCGTCGTTAGGAATATCAATAGCAAATAACATAAAAATACGTTGTTTATGTGCTAAATAATTCTAACAAAAAAAAAAAAAAATGAGAGTGCCCAAATCAGATATGCCACAACCAATTATCATGAAAATCATAAAACCCAAGTAAGTCAACTTTTCATACAAAATCGTCAATGGAAATTAAATAGTTGATTAGTAGTCATATATACCTTTGCAAGCAACCTCCATTTTGTATCAATAAGGATGCAGATTTCATAATTAACACTTATATTGTACCCTTTTTCTGATTAGTTACCCCATAACAAATTTTGATGGAGGTCAGATCATAGAACACATCTGAAATATAACTGTAAGAACCATCATTTTATCTAATAGAAATATGACAATTTCCTATGACTAACATAGTTTTGTCGTTTCCAAATTTGACCTCTTAATAGATAGATTCATGCAAGGAAGAAAACATATATTTCTCTACACATAACAACTAGTATATGAGAACAATGTGTTCTTGTTTGTATTGACAGCATTGCATGCATGCCAATAGCACTAAGACTTAAAACTATGTTTCGCAACAATAGCCTGATTTCTCTCAAAATTAGACCACTTGGACCAACAATATGTAAGGTTGCAAATAAGCTGAGCCATTCACAAGTTGTTTGGTATTTGGCTTGACTTAATAAAAACTTATTCGAATTCATTTATTAAGGTAAACAAGCCAAAATTAAGCCTCACTTTAAAGATAAATTTGTAAATAAACTAACTTTAACCTTAGGAAAACTCGACTCATTAAGATTCATGAACAAGTTTGATTAGTAGATTGTAAATAGAGTCATTTATAAATATATTAATAAATTTATTTATAAGTTTGTAGATATATCATTTAACATACAATTATCAAACTTTAAATTATTATACTGGTTAGTTCGGTTACTTTAAATTTTTGTTTTTGTTTATAAAATTTTAAAAGTAAAATTAAAAAAATTAGATATGAAAGTGAAATTTAATGGGTCCTAAATGTGGTAGTTTTTTTAATACTTCTAGCGAGGGTATTATGGCCTCTAGCCTTTCAAGGATATTAACCCAAAAAAGATGAACATACGAGAGAAGGGAGAGAGAATAGAAAAGAAGAAAATTAGTAATAGAAAAAAAATACTAAAAGGTGAAGAAAAGTGATCGAAGAAATGATAAGATTCTTCTTTTTCTTGAAAATCTTATCCACAATCATCTTCTACTAATCATGCTTAAAAATTATAATTTTAAATTATTATCTAAATAAGTAAAACAATTTATACATAACATACTTGTAAAAAGATTTTGTCAATCTTGCCCTTATAATTTTTTTTCAAAAGAATTTATAAATTTACTAAAAATTATAAATTCATTTTGTTGTGTTCAATAAAGTAGATTCAAGTTGAAGAAAAGCTTAAAAAAGGAGGTCCTAAAGACTTTCTTGACAAAGTAGTTATCGAGAGATCCTCTTAGACTTCTATATTGGGGTTCCAAAAATACAGTATTCGGGAGACCCTCTAAATTATGGTTTGATAAGAATGCATCAATTCATCTCCAAGATCTTTATCTAGAGATCAAGAACAAACAATCTATGACACAAACACTCATTCACCTATCAGGCTTAATCTCTATAAATAAGGAGCAATCCCTTCGATCGAAGTACACAAATTCTACACAAACTACCCGTACACTTCTTTGTTTTTTTTGTCGAGATTGACTTAAGTATCAAGAACTCGTGCAAGAGACCACCCTCGAACTCTTGACTATCTTTCTTTTTACAAATCTCCTAGAAACTAGATACTGAATACAAACATTGTCTCGCAATTATAAATTTATTATTATATTTCGACAACAACATATTAAAAATCGTGTATTTAAAGATGTACACTTTTTTTTTCTTTAAAAAAATATTTTAATAAATAGATTTGAAACACTACTTAACTTGTATTTATTTAGCCGTCTTTTCCTTTGTAGTAATTAAGAATGGATAAAAATACAATTTTCATAAGTCCTAATTAATATGGTAACCCAAAGATTCACTTTTGCATAATAATGCTATATGATCTACAGAAAGATAATTTAGCTGTTGAATAAACAAGATTATGAACTATCTTATTTTATATCATCTTAATCTTATGTAACTCTAACCCGCCATTTGTTAGACTTTGATTGCACACGTGACGTACATCACAAACATATAGATGAAGACAAAAAAATAAAATAAAAAATTTAACACAGTAAATCTGTTATTATTCTACATTTTACTAGGAATAGGATAGGATTTCTCTCTTAGGACCCATCTGCGGCTGCCTACAGTAAAATCACATGGCAAGACGGCAGAGCAATCCCAATCCAATATCAAGCCCATTTGACGACTGAGCCCTCGATATCTTTTCACTGTTTAGAGGCAGTATTTCCATCTATCTTCTTCCACTTTATGTTATATTATTCTTTTTTTTATCTTTTACCTTACGCTTTGCTTATTGATGCCTCAAAGTACGGTAGCAATCATCCACTGTGTAGCAATATTTTCACAGGATTTCAGCTCACTTTACAGAGAGAGTATTTAATGTAACTTTATAACATGTTTGGATAATAAATATAATATTTCAAAGGGTCTCATTTACGCATTAAATATAATTAAAAATATACTAAAATACTTCAAATATTTTTTACAATGCACAATTTTTATGTTTGGTGTGTAAATAATACTTTTTTAATCAGACTGTAATATCATAGTAAATTTTTTCCCTTTGATACTGGGTGTCCAAATCTCCGGCGGACTCTATTCTCTCCAGTTGAAAGAGGGCTTGGCAGATCAACCAAAAAGGTGGAAAAATTTGAATCTATATTATCATTTACCAAACAAACTGTCCAGAAGGACCCTTCATTAAAGAGGGTAGCTGCCGGCAGCGCAGCAGCGAGCGTCGACGCCGACGGAGAGGCGGTTGGGGGCATTGGAATATACATACAGCAGCTTATATATAGTGACATAGATAGATAGATAGATGGATAGCGTAGAAAGGACTCTATACTATCAACAAAAATGATAACATCTATGTGAAATATAACAAATTTTGATGGAGTAGAACACATCTGAAATATAACTGTAAGAATCATAATTTTATCTAATAGAAATATGATAATTTCCTATGACTAACATAGTTTTGTGGTTTCCAAATTTGAACTCTTAATAGATAGATTCATGCAAGGAAGAAAACATATATTTCTCTACACCTAACAACAAGTATATGAGAACAATGTGTTCTTGTTTGTATTGACAGCATTGCATGCATGCTAATAGCACTAAGACTTCAAACAATGTTTTGCAACAATAGCCTGATTTCTCTCAAAATTAGACCACTTGGACCAACAATATGTAAGGTTGCAAATGAGTCATTCGCTGAGTTGTTTGGTATTTGGCTTAACTTAATAAAAATTTATTTAAATTCATTCATTAATATAAACGAGCCAAAATTAAGCCTTACTTTAAAGATCAATTTGTAAATAAGCTTACTTTAAGCTTAGGAATGTTGTTTCACTTTTCTATATCAATTTTAATTATGAAAAATAGTTATTGGCTTAATCCCTAAGTTATGAGTCAAGGTTATAATTTTCAACAAATATCAATTTCAATATCAAGTATTATGTTGTTCAAATGAAAACTAAATTAATTTCATTCTTATACATATGGAGATTTATAAAAACAAGTATTAAGATTTAAAAGAATCTCCTAAAATGATTTTCAAAATTAGCCTTGAAATTGTTGGCCAAAATAAAGCTAAAATTATTCTAAGGCAAAAGACCAACTAGAACATATTTTTAAAAATATTTTTATTTTGAAAAATTATCTCCCGGTATTTCAATAGCTAATATCCATTGGTGTTAAAATAATTTTTAATGAATTTTTCAAGAAATAGAAATGATATATTTTGAAGGTGGTAAAATCACTAAATTCTGAGTTTGTTCTAAAATCAAAATTTTACTTTCTTATTATTATGGATTTTGATTTTTTTGATTTTTTATTAAATCCAAATAGAGGGTATTTTTTTATTTACATTTATGTATTAAAGTAAATGAAAGATAAAATAAAAATTAAGGAAAATTAGGACATTTATGTATTAAAGTAAATATGTTGTAATGCATACATGCTATGGATTGTGTTGTCAAGCGAATCCTTTCGAAAATCTAATATGTTTCTGTACATGTTTCGAAACCCCTTTTGAAAAGGTTTTAATATTTTCTAAGTGTGTATGCTATTTCGAAACATCTATGTAATGCATTTGTTTTCAAATCTAGTTTTGAAGTATGTTTCGAAACCTCTGACATTTATGTCAGTAGAGATTTAAAAGATCCGAGATACTTTTTTTTTGCATTTTAATATTTATTTAAAAGCTTCTCAAAGTATTTTTAAATGTATTCTCCATGCTCTAAGAATTCAAATTCAAATTCAAATTTGAATTGGAGATCATGTGTATAATCATAGTGGGGATAAGATTTTGTCTCCCACTTAATGTTGTCTCTAAGTACAAGTCTAGTTAGAAAGGCTATATGTTTCGAAACATGAGGAGTATGTTTCAAAATCTTAGTGTAAATTTGTGATGTTTTGAAACCTGTATGCTATGTTTCGAAATCTTTTTTTCTATTTTATCTCTAACGGCTATAAACGACCAGATTTCTATCTCTTGATATAAATAGCAGGTGTTTGAAGACAAAAATATGACAGAACAAGAGAGCACACACTAGAGACACATACACAAGCACAAATGGAGATCAAAACGTTTATTCAAGCTTTCAAAGAAAATCTTCTACAAATCCTATTCTTGTACATTGTAAGTGAGAAGGAGAAACAAGCTGAAACAAAAAGTCATATCTTATCTTGCTTTCCTCGTCTTAAGCTAATACAAAGGTTTGTGCAACCATTGGTAAGATATTCATTGCTATAAATTCATTGGGTTGTAAAGATAAAATTTTATTTATTTTGTTGGTTGTTGTAAGGTTTGAGTTAAGCCTAAAACTCATTATGAAAAATGTATGAGTTGAGTCTAAAACTCACTTGTTATAAAGTTTAAGTTAAGTTCGTAAAAACTCACTTAGTGAAAGATTTGAGTTGAGATATAAAAACTCATTGTACAAGGTTTTGGGGTCAACTGTGGTAAAATCCTTGTTGTGGTTGATCATTAGTAAAAGCGATTAGGATTGAAAAACCCTTCAAATGGATAAGCTTGAAGTAGTAGACTAGGCGGCGTGCTAAACCACTATATATCTTGTGGGCATTTAATCTTTCGTTTGTGCTTATTGATTATTGCTTAATCTTTCATAAAATTTGTTATCAAAGCTAAAAACAATTTTTCTTGAACATAAACTTATACATTTACATATAAAGATATCTTTGATATCAAACACTTTTGGTATACTCTTACTTACTTATGTAAATCATCTTTACCAAATATCATTATTTTGAAATACAAACTAAAAGATTTCGAATCAAGAAAAACAAAAAAATATATTTCGAAACATACATTCTATATTTCAAAACAAGCTATAATAGTAAAGTATATTTCAAAACATATACTATGTATTTCAAAATATAGTGTTCTGCCATCAATTAGTATTTTAATTATCGAAAAATTTATACCAACAAGGAAAACTCTACTCTTTAAGATTCATGAACAAGTTTGATTAGTAGATTGTAAATAGAGTCATCTATAAATACATTAATAGATTTATTTATAAGTTTGTAGATATATCATTTAACATAAAATTATCAAACTTTAAATTATTATAATGGTTAGTTCGGTTATTTCACACTCACCCCCATCCTTTCTACCTTCTTTGCAACTACCTACTACCTCTAGCCCGATTTTTGGTGCTTTGCCCGTCACCCTTAACCCAAACTCTTCCTCTCGTCTCTTCTCTTGTCGAACACTCGCCCATTTTTTCCTTCTCTATAGCTGCCTCTAGCTCTCTTTGTGCACCCTTGTTAATCGGCCACTACCAACTCAAACTCTATTTTTATTTTGAAAATAAAAATAGGTGATCAAATAGAATTTTTGTTTTTGTTTATAAAATTTTAAAAGTAAAATTAAAAAAATTAGATATGAAAGTGAAATTTAATGGGTCCTAAATGTGGTAGTTTTTTTAATACTTCCAGTGAGGGTATTATGGCCTCTAGCCTTTCAAGGAAATTAACCCAAAAAAGAAGAGAGGTGAGGGAAGAGAGAGAGAATAGAAAAGAAGAAAATTAGTAATAGAAAAAAAAATACTAAAAGGTGAAGAAAAGTGATCGAAGAAATGATAAGATTCTTCTTTTTCTTGGAAATCTTATCCACAATCATCTTCTACTAATGATGCTTAAAAATTATAATTTTAAATTATTATCTAAATAAGTAAAACAATTTATACATAACATACTTGTAAAGAGATTTTGTCAATCTTGCCCTTATAATTTTTTTACAATTTTTTTTATAAATTTACTAAAAATTATAAATTCATTTTGTTGTGTTAGATAAAGTAGATTCAAGTTCAAAAAAAGTTCAAAAAAAAGATGTTTAGAAAAGAAGGTCCTAGAGACTTTCTTAACAAAGTAATTACTAGGAGATCCTCTTGGACCTCTATATTAGAGATTCAGAGCAAATAATTTAGGACACAAACAATTTATGGTCCGTTAAGAATGAGTCAAGTCATATCTTATCTTGCTCTTCTCATCTTAAGCTAACACAAAGGTTTGTGCAACAATTAGTAAGATATTCATTACTATAAATTCATTGGGCTGTAAAGATAAAATTTTATTTATCATGTTGATTGTTTTAAGGTTTGAGTTAAGCCTAAATCTTATTGTGGAAAAGGTTTGAGTTGAGCCTAAAACTCACTTGTAAGATTTGAGTTAAATCCGTAAAAACTCACTTGGTAAAAGGTTTGAGTTGAGACATAAAAACTCATTGTACAAGGTTTTGGGGTGAACCGTGATAAAATCCTTGTTGTGGTTGATCACTAGTAAAAGTGATTGGGATTGAAAAATCCTTCAAATGGGTAAGGTTGAAAAGTTTATTTCGAAACATACTTTTTATATTTCAAAACAAGCTATAACAGTAAGGTATATTTCGAAACATATATCATATATTTTTGTCGATGTTCAATTTCAGCAGACCGTGATTCGTTTTAGGCCGCGGTGAGTGAATTCGAAATGTCAAGAAGAAGAAAACAAAGATCCTAGATATGAGTAAACACAAGCGATTTTCACGTGGTTCGGTTAGAACGATACCTACTTCACGACCGTACTCTGATTATTCTTCCAGAGTGGCGATATTTGATTATTCTCCTTGCCCCCCTTATGATATCTCTAACTCCAATTTATAATAAGGGGTCTTTACAATTTGGATAAAATATAGAAATATAAAGATGAGATAACAGGGGACAAATAGTCCTTATTATCTGCATAAAATTGGGAGTGAGATCCTTATTTCGAGGAGTATGGTCCGTTTTAGATAAATTAAGTGGGCACTACTTCTGGTTGTTCACCAGCTTTGTCATCTATGCGAGCTAGGCGTTTTTTAGGCCAGTGAGCTTATCGGTCCAGCAAACTGGGGGTTTTATTTAGAGCTCGTCAAGTCGATTGCTAAGAACTCGCTAGGAGCTTTGTTAGAAGCTCACATGGAGCTCACTTTATGAGCTTCAGATTTCGATGGTGCATAGCTTTCTTTGATGAGGTTGCCTGGACGTTCTAGGCTTCAGGCGATTGGGCCGACTCATTAGACTGAGCTTGGCCCATAAAGAGTGGTGCGGGAAATACATATAACAATTTTGAAATATAGTGTTCTGCCATCAATTAGTGTTTTAATTATCAAAAAATTTATACGAATCCCAATTCACCCCCCATCTTGGGACATATTTGCCATCATTAGAACCAACGAGTAAAACTCGATTCTTTAAGATTCATGAACAGGTTTGATTAGTAGATTGTAAATAGAGTCATCTATAAATACATTAATAGATTTATTTATAAGTTTGTAGATATATCATTTAATATAAAATTATCAAACTTTAAATTATTATAATGGTTAGTTCGGTTATTTCACACTCACCCCCTATATTTTCTACCTTCTTTGCAACTGCCTACTACATCTAGCCCGATTTTTGTGCTTTGCCGGTCACCCTTAACCTAGACTCTTCCTCTCGTCTCTTCTCTTGTCCATCACTCGCCCCTTTTTTCCTTTTCTATAGCTGTCTCTAACATTCTTTGTGCACCCTTGCCGGTTGGTCACTGCCAACTCAAACTCTATTTTTATTTTGAAAATAAAAATAAACGATCAAATAGAATTTTTATTTTTGTTTATAAAATTTTAAAAGTAAAATTAAAAAATTAGATATGAAAGTGAAATTTAATGGGTCCTAAATGTGGTAGTTTTTTTAATACTTCTAGTGAGGGTATTATGGCCTCTAGCCTTTCAAGGAAATTAACCCAAAAAAGAAGAACAGATGGGAGAAGAGGGAGAGAATAGAAAAGAAGAAAATTAATAATAGAAAAAAAATACTAAAAGGTGAAGAAAAGTGATAGAAGAAATGATAAGATTCTTCTTTTTCTTGAAAATCTTATCCACAGTCATCTTCTACTAATCATGCTTAAATATTATAATTTTAAATTATTATCTAAATAAGTAAAACAATTTATACATAACATACTTGTAAAGAGATTTTGTCAATCTTGCCCTTATAATTTTTTACAAAAAAAATTATAAATTCATTTGGTTGTGTTAGATAAAGTAGATTTAAGTTCAAGAAAAAGATGTTTAGAAAAGGAGGTCCCAGAGTTAAAGTAGTTATCGAGAGCTCTTCTTGGACCTCTATATTGGGGTTCCAAAAATACAATTTTTGGGAGATTATCTAAATTATGGTCTTTTAAGAATGCGTTAATTCATCTCCGAAATCTTTATCTAGAGATCAAGAACAAATAATCTTAGACACAAACACTCATCCACATATCAGTCTTAACCTCTATAGGGAGTGATCCCTTCGATTGAAATACACAAATTCTACACAAATTATTTATATATTTCTTTATTTATTTTTTTTTTGCTAAGACTATCTTCCTTTTTATAAATCTCCTAGAAACTAGATACTGAATACAAATATTGTTTTATAATTATAAATTTATTATTATATTTCGACAATAATATATTAACAAACGTGTATTTAAAAATATGCACTTTTTTTCTTAAAAGAATTTTTTAATCAATAGATTTGAAACACTACTTAACGTGTATTTATTTTGCTGCCTTTTCCTTTGTAGTAATTAAGAATGGATAAAAAATACAACTTTCATAAGTCCTAATTAATATGGTAACCCAAAGATTCACTTTTGCATAATAATGCTATATATGATCTACAGAAGGATAATTTAGCTGTTGAATAAACAAGATTATGAACTATCATATTATATATCATCTTAATCTTAAGTAACTCTAACCCGCCATTTGTTAGACTTTGATTGGACACGTGACGTACATCACAAACACATAGATGAAGACAAAAAAATAAAATAAAAATTTTAACACAGTAAAATTTTAGGATAGGAATTCTCTTTTAGGACCCATCTGCGGCTGCCTACAGTAAAATCACGTGGCAAGAGAGCAGAGCAGAGCAGAGCAATCCCAATCCAATATCAAGCCCATTTGACAACTGAGCCCTCGATATCTTTTCACTGTTCAGAGGCAATATTTCCATCTATCTTCTTCCACTTTATGTTATATTATTCTTTTTTTATCTTTTACATTCCGCTTTGCTTATTGATGCCTCAAAGTACGGTAGCAATCATCCACTGTGTAGCAATATTTTCACAAGATTTCTGCTCACTTTAGCAGAGAGAGTACTTAATGTAACTTTATAACATGTTTGGATAATAACTATAATAATTCAAAGGGTCTCATTTAAGCATTAAATATAATTAAAAATATACTAATATATTTAAAACATTTTTTACAACACACAATTTTTAAGGGTATTTTTATATTTTTTTTTCCCTTCGATGCTGGGTGTCCAAATCTCCGGCAGACTCTATTCTCTCCAGTTGAAAGAGGGCTTGGCAGATCAACCAAAAAGGTGGAAAAATTTGAATCTATATTATCATTTACCAAACAAACCGTCCAGAAGGACCCTTCATTAAAGAGGGTAGCTGCCGGCAGCACAGCAGCGAGCGACGCCGAGGGAGAGGCTGTTGGGGGCATTGGAATACATACAGGAGCTTATATATAGTGACATAGATAGATAGATAGATAGATAGATAGGTAGATGGATAGCGTAGAACGGACTCTATACTACCAACAAAAATGATAACATCTATGTGACGGCCTCAAGTTGGCGATATGCGTTGCTTGGCCATCGGCGTTTTGCCACGCAACCCAACCTACTGCCATTGGAATAGATGGTTGTCGAATGATTAAAGGTGGATGGCTGGCCGCCTGGCCCACGCACAAGGCGCGGACTCTTGCATCAGCTTCTTCCGCACTACTACAGAAGTCCTCTCGTCTCGCGGAGGAGGGGCTCTTTCTTCTTTGCTTGCACCCAAAACAAAAAGAATATTCAAATAATACCTGCTGCCACCCCTTGAAAATTCCAACACTAGTAATCAAATATATCTGCTGCTGCCCTCATGACTTACGTTACGGGTTGCTCCCGGATCAGGTTTATTCGAATTTGAATACATTATGATTGTTCTAATTTTAAAATTAAAGATCGTACCAACCTATCAATTTAGATTTAGGTTGGATTTGGATGGAGTTTTAGTTTTAACTTGAAGACTACAAAATTAGATTAAGACTTGATCAAGTAATAATTTTTTGGAAAACAATCAACCTTATAATAGTTAAGTTCAATTAGATCTGTAGAACCCACGATCAATCAAAACTCAAATCCAACAATTGAATCAATTAAATTAGAATGAGAAGTTGTAAACCAAATATGGGATTACTCTCGGGCAATCAAACATCAAGAAAAGATCAATGATCAAAGGTCAGGCGTGAAACATCCCAAACATTAAAGAGACCAGCCACAGAATAGGAAGTGAGCCTGTTCAGAAAATTTCTATTACCCAAGATCCTTTTAACTTAACAAAATGAGAGATGACACAGAATTGAGCGAAACAATGAACGCTCACTCTCAACCACCAACGGTTGCTTCTACTACTCTCACAGAAATCAGATCCCCTGGACGGCTCTGGTAGCACAGGGAAAACCAGAGGATCTCTCTCCTCAATCCTCACTCTCTCCAACCCATACAAACAATGGATCTCGCTCCTGTCATTCTCTCTGTTAACAAAAACAAATAAGGCTCCCTAGACAAAACAGAACAAAAACCCACTCAAGAACCTTATTTCACTGTTCTTGAGGCAAACTCTCTCTCTCTCTCTCTCTCTCTCTCTCATTCTCTTGTGATGCTGTTGAACTTAATATATGATTCCACTGGTAACAACACTGATTCCTACTGGCTGCAAAATTTATGGACATGCTATATTGAGGGGTTGTTCATCCATCCACGCAAGATCGTCATTCCCAAGCTCGAAATCGAAGTCCGGGAGATCACTGGGTCCGCTTTGCTCCAGCCCGAATATCTGGATATCATCTAGACTGCCAAAATCTTCAAACAGACTACCGAACTCATCCATAAAGGAGGTGTCAAGATCAATTCCAAGGTCGATTTGGGGCATTACTGGCTCATCAGAAAGATTGGTCTCAGTTTCAGGGACCAATGGTTTATCCACGACAGTGGAATCAAGCTGTTGAATCTCAACAGCAGCGCACTTTTCACTGCAATTAGAAGCCGAAGCCGAAACAGGGGAGCCGAGATCGAGAACTGAAGCCGGAGATGTGTGAGAGAGCAAGCTCTCAAAGCCATCGGAGACGGAGGGGATGTCCACCTGAAGACCGGCCGACGCCATTGAGTAATTGCAGCCTTTCTCAGAGGAAGAAGCGGCAGCCATGGATTCGAACTCCAGCTTCTTCAAGTCGTAAGCCTTGGCGGCTTCCTCGGCGGTGTTGTAAGTGCCCAACCAGACCCGTTTCCCGTTGAACGGGTCCCGGATTTCCGCCGCCCATTTCCCCCATTTGCGCTGACGGACGCCGCGGTACTTAGATCCGGCTGGCGTCTTCCGGGTCGGGTTTGCGGGTCTAGCTAAAACCCCGGCCTTGTTGACGGCTTTTTCTTCATTGTTGCTCTCTCGGCTTGAACTCTGTGTTTCAAGAGGGACCCTAATCTCCCAAACAACACGCTTGGGTCCGAACGGATTCCTCTCGGTTTGCTCATCGTCAGAATAATCCGTATCCGTAGCGTCCGGATCGTAACAGATTACACGAATTTTCTTCATCTTGAGGCTTTCTTCGGATGAAAACGATTTTTTCTTCGTCAATCTTTTCCGGAGATCAGTTTGATTCAAAGCTCGCTTCGACATATTGCACCGTTCAAAACCCCTCGTAAAGATGCCGGCAAAATCTTTCGGAATAAGAAACAGAATGAAACGATGGGAAGAAGAAAAAAAAGCAAAGGAAAACACTGCTCAGAATAGCTTCAAGTAAGGGGTCCTCTCAAGAACAAGAAGAGATAGAAAAATCGCTTTATGTGAAATCCACCAAAACACACTACTCGAGAACAAGTCCTGCAACCAAAAACCGCACCAGATCAGTCCCCAAAACGATGATAAAAACACCGTAAACAAACAAATACACGACAGAAGGAAAAAATCTGTACCACTTTGGCCTCAAACGCATCGAAACAGTAGGAAAGCGAAAGAGAGATCTCTGCTGGAAGACACAGCAGAGTTGCTTTAGCACGCAGAGAGCAAACAATACAGAAACGAGCGAAATCCAGAGCTTAAGCAAAGCCCCAATCAACGCCAGTTCAGACCTTGCCGTCATAAATCTTCTCTCAGCCTTCCACAAAACCCCTCTTCTCGCTCTAAAAACCAGAAATCCGAAAAGAGAACGGACCTGCGAGCGACATAAATTTATAAATAAACGCCGAGCAAAACCTAGAACTGTTCGGATTACGATTCTATGGCTACGACGAGCCCCTGTCTTGCCCTCTCTACGATATCGACAAGGATACGGCTCCTGTTTCTGCACCAAAACGATTGAAAAAAAAAAAAACGCAAATCTCAATACAGAGATAGAGATTTATATATAAGAAAGAAAGAAAGAAAATATCATCGGAAACATAAATAAGAAAACGAATAAAGAATTGATCCGCCATTAATGAATACCTCGTCTGTCTCCTCCTCCTACCCACCCACCCACTGGCCACTGCCCTTCACGTCTCTGTCACTCTGTGATTTGTATTTCTTTTTCACTTTCCCCAAGCGGTCAATAAGCAGCGCCGGGCCAATATTTATAGCGAAGCTTCATATTTTTTTAATGTATTTATTTAATGCTATTATTTAAATTTGGTAAGGTATATCAATTGACGGGGGATGTTGAGCTGGCATGGGGCATCTCACTCATGATGGATGGATGACCATGCCATCTCATGGTCATGCGTATCATGCATGGAAACGGAGTCTCTATATTTGGCAGATTCCTTACTCACGCGATTGTATGAGTGTTCTTTACGCGCTGCTTGATTGGCTACACGTCAGTGGATCCGGCGGCTGTGATTTAGACGGGTTCCACGCGCCCGCAAGGACTCATGGCAGTGAGATACTGTAACGAGCGACTCGGCCACAGTGTCGAGCCGTTTCGATTTTGACGATTACAGCTAATACTTTACTGGGACACATTTAGGGCTGGGTTTGTTCGGATTTGCAGTTCTGCCACTGATCTCCCTTTTTCCCCAAGCAACCCCTTTTCCCAGCCCAGACTTGGAAACCGATAATATTTTTTAAGGAAAATAATCTTTATTTTGGGGAAACTGATATTCTGTTTTATTGCTGACAGATACACAGATTGACAAAGCAATCCTCTCCGCAGACATTCCATATTAACTTTCTTTCCACACTATCCCTACCTAATTATTGTATTAAGGTTGAAATTTACATTAAGTTTTATCTTTCAAAAAAAAGTTACGTGGTTTGATCGTAATAAATTAAAATTTATATTAATAAATCATGAATTTGATTTCTTATTTTAGTTAAAATCTTCACTTATAATTTATTTTTTCTATCAATATCAAAGACATGAGCGACGAGGAATCACACAAAAATAATAATCGTAAAATTAAAATTTATAATTTTATAATAACTTAATCTTCTTATAATTTTATTTTTAATTAATAGTCTCCTTTTGACTCAAAAAATAAATTTATATATCAAACGAATAATTATAACATCTCAATTAATTTTAAACACTTACAAATAATTCCATTATTATAAATTAATTAAAAATAAAAATACTAAACTTAAATTTGAACTTAAGTAGAGAAAATTGACACTAATTGATAATTTAATAAATAAATATATTTGTAAAGACAAAATAAGAAAATTTAAACAATCGTAGTTGTCGATCAAAACAAAAAAAATTAAAAAAAAATATTATTTAGAAATTACTTTAGATTCAAAAATAAATTAGAAACTAATTTATGTTTATAATTTAAAGATAAATTGAATTGTGCTTGGGTTATAAAGATAAATTGAATTTCTTCACCTCATACCTATAAAGATGTAATTTAAAAATTGATTCCACATTCAAATACTTTTGATAAAAATATATTTAAATAATAAATTTTGAAATTTAAATTATATATTAATTTACCATGTGGTAGATAACGCATTTGAATGGGTAATGTGGATCATTATCCTTATTTGCAAATAATATATTTTTATTGTATTTTATTTTTAATCTAAAAATAATTTTATTAATTGATAAAAGGGTGTTTCTATAGTATCTTTGAGGTACTCACGCTTTTAATTTTGAGACATTCAATTTTTACGGATTAATCATAACCATTGAATTATTTTAAATGTTAATTTGTTTAACACGTTGAACGTAAATTGCGTCATCCAAATTTAAATTACAGATGAGTTTTGGGGATTGTAACATTTAATCCGATTCTTATTCAAATAAAGTCAGCAATTATTTATTTATTTTAATTAGCTTCTTCTTATTCAAAGTTTTTTGAGATATTTACGATGTTGTTTGATTATAATAATAAATTTATAGTATAAAAGCTCGTCTCGATGGTATGCATGAGTGACGTCTTGGATGATAGGTGATTCTCTTGTGATAAATGACTTGTTGAGAAAGAAAACGATTAAGAATGCGGGTGAATATCCCTTATACAAACCATCCAATGTCTTTACTAGGTTCGGTCAATTCACAAGCATCTTGCATGTTGTCGCATGCACACATGGCTTGGTGCCCTCGCGTGAGGTCTATCGGCATAGGGGTCTCTCAGCCGGGGGGTCGTTGTCTCTCGGCATGGTGGGTGGGGGGCGTTGTCTCTCGGCATAGGAGTCACTTGGTGCATGCACGCGGCCACGCGGCCTTATGGTTGCAAGCCTCACTCGGCCACGCGATGGCCGAATGACCCTTACTTGGCCACACGATGGCTGGGCCTTTCCTTAGCCGATGATCTAACCCATCTTCATCACTTGCCCTATTATCTTTCTCTAGCTGTTGACCCATTCGCTCATATGGGTATAACAGTTTACAAAAAGCTTATCTAAACAAAATTCATATTTCGCATGTATCTTCATAATTGTATTAAAATTGTAAAACATATATCTCAATATTATACTACAAATAACTCTACAAAATATTACCGATTCCATTGGGTTATACTATGTTATTTCACATATACTCCTATATTATATCATAAATAAAATTGGGTTATATCATGTTATACCATGGATATTTTTATATTATATCACGAATACTCATACGTTATACCATAAATACTTTTAGTGGGCGTTTGGTATAGGATAAATTTTTAAATTTCTAAAATTTATGATTCTTATGAATGCTCTTAGAAATCTTTGATTCCTAAAATTTATGCAACTCTATATTTGGTTATATTTAAACATTATCAAGAATGTTGTGTATTTTATGGGAATCTTAGACTGCATTTTCTTTATTTTTTAATTTTTAATTTTGAGTTTTGAATTAATTTTTAATTTTCTATTTTGGTAGTCTGTTTTTAGAAAATTAAAAACACGTTTATGTTGTCATTTTAAAAAATTATTTGTCAAAACAGAAAATTAGAAAACGTGTTCTTTTTGAAATTTAAAAAAAAAATTAATGATATTTTATTCAATAAACTTGATTATTCAGTAAATTAGAAATATTTAATGTTAATATATTATTAAAAAAATATATACATTTTAAAGTTAATGAATTTTGTAATATTTTTTTCTATTACAATAATAAAATATGAATAAATAAATAAATATGTTTTGAGTTTAGAGTTTGTTTTGGATGAAAACACTTAAAATAATTTTTGTTGTTTTGAGTTTTCTTTATAATTTTTTTTATTTTCAAAAATACATTTTTAAAAACAGCAAAGAGAACCCGTTTTTATTATTTTAAAAAATTGAAAACTAAAAATAACTTGAAAACAAGAGAACACAACCTTATATTCCTATGTTTAGTTTAAATACAATATTCTTGAGAATTCATATTCTTTTTCCAAAATTACCGTTATTTGATTTTTTGTTAAAAATGATAAATTTCTTCAACTATATAAAATATTGGGATCCACAACATCTTTAGAAAGTAAAAAAAAATGTCATTTTTTTACACATTATGTATATATCTGCGTGTGTATATAAATAATATATATACATAATATATATGTTTATATATAATAAATAAATAATATATATTTATATATTATAAATTTATTTAATATATAACATATAAATATATATATGTATATATATAATATATTTGTATAGGGTTATAAAAGGGTAAGGGATATTTTAGTCTTTTGTTTTGTTAAAAATATTCCCAAATTTATGAGAAACTTGGATTCCCAACTCCCTCCATGGAAATCTTTTGTGAGAAAGTTACTTAAAAATTATTTTTGAAAATCTTATTTCTCAAAATTCTTTTTATGAAAAAGTTGTACCAAATATGGGAATATAGATTTACAACCTAAACATTCTCAGGAGTCTTAACATTTCTCCTATACCAAACGCCTCCTTATATTATGTCACAAAAATCCTTATGTTGTACAGATAAAACAATATTATACCACAAATACTCTTGAGATTACCGTCATTGAGCGGTCCCCCGCCGCTCGTGCTCTCGATTTTTGCATATACCACAAATACTCTTACATTATATAACAGATGTTCATATGTTAGATGTATTATAATTGTGACCCGAAATTTAAATTTGATTATAATTGGGATACATTTATAATTGAAAACTTATTTTCATAGCTCATCAAGATGTATATTTTCGTTAATTATCTTTTGATTAGAATATGAATTTATATAAATTTATATTATGATTAGAATATAAATTTATATAAATCTCTTTTTGTATACATCTATAGATGAGTAATAAATCCAAGGGCAAGGTCATGCAAGCCCCTACTAGGTTAGAATTTTGTTTTCTAAATTTTATTTTTTACAATAATTTACTACTAGAAAAAAAAAGTTATATTATACTTTACTACTAGAAATAAAAAAAAGTAAGTATTGAAGAAAAAAAATATATAATAACCCAGTAGTAATCATCACAACATTTTTTACGCAATTTGCTCATAATTTTATTTTTTTACAATGATGATGCAAAGAAAACAAGTATTGAAGAAAATTGTGAAGCAAAAAAAACAAGTATGGAGGAAATTTATATTGAAGAAAATGAACAAGTTAACAAAGCAAGTGTTGCACAAATTGATGTTGCACAACTTTTTATGGATCTCGGGTTAAGAATTACAATAATGAATTATAATGTTAATCTTTGAGATCAAATTAAAAGAACCTACTTGCAAAGAGGTTTGTGTCAGCCTCGAAATCAAGACAATTCATTCTAACTTGGTTCAATAAATTTGTAATTGGTTGGAATATAGTATAAGCAAAGATGTCGCATTTTGCTTATACTGTTATCTTTTTAAAACAAATAATGGGGAACAAAAAGGTGGTGATTCTTTTGTGAAATAAGAGTTCAGTATTTTTTTTAAAAAAAAGATAAACTTTAAGTTCATGTTAGAGATGTCAATAGTGCACGCAATTAAGCTCGAAATAATTGTGAGGTCTTAATAAATCAAGAGTAAAATATTGAGATAGTTTTTTTTAGACAATTAAAACAAACATTATGTGATAATTGAATTTGTCTGATTGCATCAATTGATTGTGTTCGACTTTTTCTATGGCATTGACTAACCTTTCGTGGTCATGACGAGTCTAAAGATTTAAATAATCAATATAACTTTCTTGAACAATTGCAATTTCTAGTATGAAAAGTCATAAGAAAAATTGTAATTTTTTTTCCATTTTAATATTATCATTATTATCTTATGTTTAAAATTATATTTTTTGTATTTAAGTTCGCCCCCACTAAATCAAAATCTTGGCTTCGTTCTTGATAAATCTATAAATAGGTATCCAATACCATAGAGTTATTGCAGCAATATCATCATAATGATATTTTATTTTTCTGCCCATGATTTTTTTTCAATTTGGGCTTTCTATGTAAAACTTTGGTTTTCATTTGTGTGTTTGATAGCTAAGTTGTGATTTGTTTTTGATCCTAAGGTTTCTTTCAATTTGTGATAATTGTGATCCAGAATTCAAATTTGATTGAGATTGAATCACATCTATAATTGAAGATTTATCTTCTTCGTGGCTATCTTCTAATTATAATATAAATTTATATAAAAAAAATTTATATACATTTATAGATAAGTGGTAGATCTATAAATATGTATCTAATATCATGAAATTATTAAAGTAATATCATCATAATGATATTTTGTTCTTTTTTCTCGTGATTTTTCTCAATTTGAATTTTTCATATAAAACTTTTATGTGTTTGATGGTTTGATCGTGATTTATTTTTGATCCTATGATTTCTTTCAATTTGTGATAATTGTGACTTAGAAATTCAAAATTGACTGAGATTGGAACACACCCACAATTTAATATTTATCTTCTTTGTGACTAATATTCTGATTAGAATATTGATTTATATAAATCTTTTTTTTGTATACATTTATAAATGAGTGGTATATTTATAAATAGATACCTAATACCCTAGAATTATTGTAGCAATATCATCATAATGATATTTTATTCTTTCTGTCCATAATTTTTCCCAATTTAGGTCTTCCACGTAAAACATTTGTGTTCGATTGTGTGCTTAATAGTTTAATCACGGTTTGTTTCTTATCCTAAACTCGTACACCACAAATACACGTGTCATATCATGGATACCTCTATGTTATGCCATGAACACCTCTATATTATAATATGGATACACTTGTGTCATACCACGAATATCTATATTTCATACAACAAATACCTCTATGTTATACTACGAATATTCCTATGTCATAATATGAATACACATATGTCATACTATGGATCCACCTATGTTTACACCACAAATATATATGTCATACAACAAAAACTCTTGTGTTATACTACAAATATCTTTAAATTATATCACGAATACCATTATGTTATTATGCCATGGAAACCATTAAGTTAACCATGGATACCACTATGTTATATCACAAGTATCTTTACATTATAACATAAATAACTTCATCTTATATCACAAATAACTCTACGTTATACCATGAATACCCTATGTTGTACCACAAATATTCATATTATACCTCAAATATACTTATGTTATACAATAAATACCCTTAAGTTATACTATAGATACACTTACATCATATCACGAATACACTAGTGTGAAACTAGAAATATGCCAACGTTATGTCACAAATAGCCCTACATTACCCTACATGAACCCTTATGTTATACTATAAATATCTTTATGTTATACTATATATAGATTCCCTATATTATAACATTGATACCCTATGTTATATTACAAATGCACCTATTTTATATCAGGAATACCTCTATGTTATACTACAAGTGTTCCCATAACCCTAAACCCTAAACTATAGATACAAATACTTTATGCAATGAAAACATCTATGTTATACCATAGATATGCTTAAATTATATAATGAATACCCCTATACAAATCCCTATATTATACCATATATATTTATGTTATATCATAAATACCCCTACGTTATACTACGGATACCCTTAATTTATACCATTGAATATCGCTACCTTATACTACAATTATCACCAAATTAGACTATGGATATCCTTACATTATGTTATAGATATCCCTATATTATACAATTGATACACTTATTTTATACCACAAATACCTCTATATTATACTATATAAACCCCTATGTTAATCACAAATAAATCTATATTATACCATAAAGACCCCTACGTTATACCACAAATACATTTGTGTTATACTACAGATATACCTATCTTATACCATCGTCATAACAACCGCCATCCGTTGCAGGTAATAGAAACACAGACCATTGTCACTCAAACCGTCGTCATCCATATTCGATGCAGGTAATAGGTCGCACACCCATATATCCGATTAACAATTGCACATATTTTTGAGTTATATTACATTGCACACACTGTCAATGTGAGTTAGGGTTTTGCTCACCCATTTTATCGGACGCTGTCAAATTTGGAGGTTTGTTTATGTTAACTGTAGTAATTATGATGTAGGATGGCCGATGATGTGGCTGTCAACCTTTGTATTCATTTTGGTGGGAGTATTGTGAGAAGCTTGGAAAGGTCCAAGTATGTTGGTGGAGAGTCAAGGGAACTGGGGCGATTTGATGTAGACACGTTGTCTTTTGCTGCAATGTGTTGGTATACAACAAACGTGTTAGGAATTAATAGAGTGCAGGGGATATTCTACAAGGAAAATGATGTTTTCTTTTCTATTTGGGATGACTTGTCAATGAGTGGGGTTTGTAACAAGTTAAAGGATGGGGATATTCTTGTCATTTATTTAGTTGGTGGGGATAAAATAGAGTGTTCCACCAAATAATCCTCACCAACCCCATGTGCTCATTGACAAATGCGGAGTTATTGGGGGAGGGACAAGTACTAGTGGCCAAACTAGTGTGCATCAAAAGGAAGGCAAAGTGGGTGAAGCTTTATCTATGGGTGAGGCTTTATCTGTGGTTGAGGTTTTACTGAATGAGGAAGGGATAGAAAGACAAGACAAGGGTGAGGACGTAGATGTGGGAAGGCAGAGCCATGTTCACATAGAGGAGACAGTTGATGAGGAGTTAGTAGAAAGAGAATTTGATGGTGTAGATCTAAATGAGTTTATTTCTTTTGATGAAATCTATGATGTGGGGACTAACTTTAGTGATGACGAGGACGATGAACTTCAAGAAGCTAGGCCAACAGGAAAATAAGACATAGGGATAAGGAAGAGGCAGATGCAATTGCAGCTGCTGAAACCAATAATGGTGAACCAGGTAAATATGTTGTTTTATTTTCATGGCTTAATGCATTACTTTGATATGGTTCTTGTCTTTTAACATATTTGGTAGAAATTGTTCTAGAGTCTTAGGGTACATTTCTCACTAGTTTCTTTGCCCATTACCAATGTTTTGTAGGTGTAAATGAACTTGCAGCTGTAGATGATGCCGCCACTGAAAATGCAAATCCAGATGTTGAGTTGGTAAGTGATGAAAGTAGTTCAGATGGAAAGAGCAACTCCTCACATTACATACCAAGTGATGACCCGGGCAGCTATAATGACAGAAGTAGTAACTTAGGATCTGAAGATGAGTTTGAGGTTCGTCCTACTAGTCGTCAAAGGTTTGATGGTAGCAGTGAAATTCCTCAATTCACTCTTGGTATGACATTTGCTAGCCCTGCTGAGTTTAAGGTTGCTGTATGTACATATGCAATTTTGAATGGAAAACAACTAAGGTGTGTAAAAAATGACAAGCTTAGGGTTAGGTACATTTGTGTTGGAGATTGTAAATTTGTCATATATGCATCGAATGAGAGGAATGATGGTAGCTTTGTGGTGAAAACTTATTATCCACACCATGAATGTGGTAGGGGGGATAATAGAAACAAGTTAGCTAGGTCTTCCTTCATTGCACAACATTTTAGGACTAGAATATTGACTGATCCTGGGATTAAAATTAGGACCCTTAAAACACTATGCAAAACTCTGCTAAAAGTTGAAGTGAATACTAGTGTTTGTAGGAATGTTAAGGCTGCTGTATTGAAGGAAGTAATGGGTTGTTATGTTGAAGAGTTTCGTAATCTTTGGGGTTATGTTAGGGAATTAAGGAAGTCAAATCCAGGCAGTACTATCATTTTGAAAACTTGTACAAATAATACCGAGAAGAAGAACTACTTTGATAGGTTGTATATTTGCTTTGATGCACTTAAAAGAGGTTGGTTAGCGGGGTGTAGGAAGATAATAGGTGTTGATGGATGTTTTTTGAAAGGGGTTTGTAAAGGTATTTTATTAGTGGCGGTTGGAAGGGATGGGAACAACCAAATGTTTCCGATTGCATGGGCTGTTGTTGCTGCTGAGACCAGTGTGATATGGACATGGTTCATTAGGGTCTTACAACATGATTTGCATCTTGGTAATGGGGCAGATTTGGCGATTGTCTCTGACATGCAAAAGGTAACATAACATTCTTTGATAGGTTTTTTTTGTTTTACATTGTTTCATTGTGTATGGTTCATGTTTTATTGTTTCTCTTTTTCTTTTTTCTTCATGCTAGGGATTGACAAGGGCTGTCGCTGATGTTCTCCCACAGGCAGAAGATAGGCACTGTGCAAGGCATATATACCATGCCTTTAATAAAAAATGGAAGGGACAAGAACGAAAACTTGGTTTTTGGTTGTGTTCTAGGGCCCATTTCAAGGAAGATTTAAAAGATAAACTTAAGGATTTGAGTCAGTTGGGGAAAGGTATAGTCGAAGATGTGCTCACATGGCCAGTTGAGAGATGGTGCAGGGCATATCAAAGAACTGATATGAAGTGTGATGTCGTCGACAACAATATGGCAGAGGCATTCAATGGTTGGATATTGGATAGCAGGCAATTAACAATTGTGTCAATGCTTGAAGAGATACGATTGAAGGTGATGCGAAGGATTGCCTCTAAACGTCAATTCGTGGACACTTGGATATCCGACTTGTCCCCTGCAGCTTTCAAAAAGTTGGAAAAAAACAAGCAAAATTCTTGTGACTGGTTTATGGAGTGGAATGGAGAATTTGGCTATGAAGTCAACAATGTTTTCGATAAGAATGACAAACATGTTGTGAATATGAAAGGGTTGAAGTGCACTTGCAGAGAATGGGATTTGTCTGGAATTCCATGTGTACATGCTATTAGTGCAATCTTTGCTGCAAGACAACATCCAAAAAATTATGTTTCTCATTGGTACAAGAAGGATACTTATTTGAATGCATACAGCCACTCCTTGTTGCCTGTGAGGGGGAAGCGATTCTGGGAAGAAAATACTGAGGAGCCTATTGTGCCTCCTGAGGTGAGGAGGATGCCAGGAAGGCCTAAGAAGAACAGAAGGAAAGATAAAGATGAGCCTCAAAAGGGATGGAAATTATCTAGGAGAGGGAGAAAAATGACCTGTCGATTGTGTAAAGCACAAGGTCATAACGCTTATATGTGTCCAACCAAGCCTGCATCCTCAGAGGTAATAATTATGTTATTGAATTCTGATTGTTTTTATGTAATTCATACTTGTTTAAAATATAATAGTTGATATGTTTGAATGGAAGAAATGATTGATAGTTGCGACACTTTTTGTTTGCAGCCTGTGCCAAAACCTGGTAGAAAAAAAGGAAGCACAAAAAGAACAAGTGATACTGCTGTTGATGAGGAGCTGCGAAGAGAAGTGAGAAATCAGAGGTCATCTATGAAGAGAGTAAGGCGACAGATTGGAATGGGACTATTTGTTTTTGAAAGTGGAGCTATGATTGAAAATGTAAATACCTATGTGTGAGTTGAATTCATCTTGGATATAGATTTTGAAAGTGCGTTGAATGATAATTTGTGTTTATGTTTTGCAGCCTGGTCAACCTTCAATGAAGATTTGGAAGCTTCCTCCAAAGAGGCAGAACTCTACTGGTCCATCTTCTGCTGCAAGAGGCTCAACTTCTACATCGACTACCAACCAACTCTAACAGTTAATGAAAATGACAAGTTTCTTGTTGTTTTATGGTGTTTCTATTGTTTTGTGGTGACCAAGTACTGCAACTTGTGTCTCTTTCTGAGCTATGCAATGCTCTGCTAGGTGTTGTTATTTAGGAATAACTTGTCTCTAATTATGATTGGTGGAAAGATACTTGGTTTTATTTTGGCTTTAATGTAACTATTGGCCATATTCTTAAGTCCTTATTCAGGTGTTAAGCAAATCACAGGTTAAAAAATATGAGACTATTTTGGCTTCTTCTACCAAGATTTTGATGGTCGTGCATAACATAAGCATGTTGATGACTATTTTGGCTTTTTCTATCATTGTTTCTGTTGTAAATAATGTGCAAGTAATTAGATGGTTCATGTATATAATGGTCTTCTATGAATGAGGATCCAAAATACAAAGAAATACATATTAGATTGACTGTAGCAAATCATTCAGGAATAATCACCACAATATCATCTTACATAGATATTTCCACAAACACCTAGTGTCCACATTAAATATTGATCATTTACATAAAACAACATATAACACAACCACACATATGACAAATGCCCACTTCAACAGCTTAATCTCCCTCTTCATACCATCTTCAAAATTGTTGCTCTTCATCTTCATATCTTCCAAAACCAGCTTGATCGACACAATGTCTCCAAGTGCTTCATATAAAATTTGATTCATGTTGCTTGAAGTACGCCCCTCTTCAGACGTTAATTCCGGAAATACTTCATCAACCCACATAAAATAATTACACCGACAACCCTAGTAACATAAAAAAAAATATATATATATTTTTAATTTTTTTTTTTACACCAAAATAGTTAAATTGGAAATCACCCACCTGAATTTTGGCACACCCAAAGAACTTTCGATTTGGGTTTTTCTCGGTTTGTGATGTCTTCACAGCTACCTTCATTTTGCAATCACATTTTCCATCAAATTCTCGTCTGCCATACTGCGAAGAATACTGCGAAGATGAAGATGATTCATCGTGTCTCCTTATTCTTCATGAAGCTCACAAGATTTTTTGAAGATGGAGGAAGAAGACAATGACGGCGGTGGCTATTGTGATAATGGCTTCACCAACGGGCGGTGGCTGTTGCGACGATGATCTGAGCGATGATGACGAGTGTGACGACGGTGGTTGATTGCGAAAACGTCGACGATGGTGACTGTTTCAATGGCGGTCGATGGGTTCCTCTGGTGAGATCAACGTAAGGCAGGGGTGGGTCACGACTGTGGAGATGGGTGTAGGGGTGGGTCACGACTATGGGGATGTTAGAGTTAGGGTTTGTTGTTTTTTTTTTTTATAAAAATAGTGATGTGAAATTATAATTGACGTGGCAGTGACGTGGTAACATGACGAGGCAAAGTTAACGCCTCAGTTAACGCCGGTTAACCCAAGGACTAAAAATGAGTAAAATTATTTTATTCAAGGATGAATAGTGAACACAATTTAGTTGATATCCTTAAAGCCATTTTTTTGATTAGTCCAGGGACTAAATAATGTATTAAGCCCTATATTATATTAGGAATACCTTATATTATACTGTGGAAACACCTACATTATACCATGAATAAACTTTTGTTATATCATGGATACATTTAAGTTATACAATGAATAACTTTATGTTATGTTAGAGATACTTCTATATTATACCATTGATATATACTCTTATGTTATATCATTGATATCTCTTATCTTATACGATAGATACACCTATGTTATACCATGAATATCTCTATATTATACAAAAAATATACCTATGTTCTAACATGGTTACCCTAATATTATATCATAGATATCTCTATCTTATACCACAAATACCACTAAATTACACTATGAATACTTCTACGCTATACCATGTCATATCATAGATACCCTTACGTTTTACCATAGATACTTTTATGTTATATTAAGGAAACATTTACATATATTATACCAAAAATACACTTATATTATATTAAAAATACCCCTAGTTATATCATGGATGCTCATATATTATATCATGAATATTCATACTTTATACATTGCATATCCTTAAGTTATATCATGGATACCTCTATGTTTATACTATGGATATATCTATGTTAATATTATACCATGAATATCCTTACATTATCCAATGAATAACACTACGTTGTATCATGAATACCACTAATTTTTAATATGAATACCCTTACATTATACCATGGATATCTTTATATTGTACCACAAATACTCTTATATTATACCATGAATACCGTGACGTTATATTTTTAATATCCCTATGTTATACTTTGAATGCCCATATGTTATGCCCCTATGTCATATCACAAATATATTTTAATTAGTTAATTTTAATCTTGAAACTAAATATCTCTTTGATATTTTTTAATTCATAGTATAAAGTTAAAAATAACAAACTAAGTTTTCTATTTTATTGACTTTTGAAACATAAAATGTTATGACATGTTTAGTTACAATATCAAAATTATATAATTAGAAATATTTTATACAACCAAATAAATCCAAATTTTTTTTATTCTATATTAAAAATAATTTTCATTATAATCTGATTTCAATTTGATCAAACACAAAAACTCATAAAAACACTTTCTCTTAACAAATAAATTTCACCTAACTAAAACAAAACAACATTTTCTAGAAGTCTACTACAACAACATATACTTCAATGGTGAAAAATGTTATAAAAAAAAAAAGTTATTTGCAATAATAAAAATAAGAAAATTAAAATAGTTATAACATTTGGGATTAGGTCTACTTTTATATGAATTGGGTCAAAACTAAATTATTATTAAATTTATACTATCATTAACTGACTCAATTATAAAGTAGAAATGAATCAATCAATTCAAATACCAAATTAGATATGATGAATTGAGTCTTAATTTTAATACCTATAGAGTTATATTAAAAATTCATATCTCACAACTTGTAGATTACTAAAATAAAATATTTTACAATGCTCTAATTTGACATTTGTCTTCTAATTGGTCGTCTTTTCCTTCCCTTTGAAGAATTACAACTAAAATAAAATACTTTATAGTCCTATAATGTTGAAAAGATGGGATTGATCGTTACTCATGTCCTCTTCTTATTTCCATGTGGCTTTTTTGTAAGCATGATTTCTCCCCCCAAAAAACAAATCTTGACAATGATGAGAGGTATCACTTTATTTCTCTAGACCTACTCCTTTTTTGTTTAGGATCTTTATGAGTCTTTTTGGATATGTCAAGTTTTCTTGTATTTCTATGGGTTCTTCGGGAATAATGTGGAATGGGTCTAGCTCATGTTTCCTCAATTGTGACACGTGAACCACTTCGTGCAGATTGGATAGGGTTATATTTAGTACAAGTTTATAAGTGACAAGTCCAATATCTTTTCTACAATACCAATCTCTCCTCTTTTCTTTTTTTTTTTTATGTTGACAAAACACTAGTGCAAAACACTTATTTTTTGGATAAGACACTAATGCTCCCTTTGTATTATTCTTTCAATTATTGTTCTTTTCTTTTTCTATTTACTATTGTTCTCCCCATTTTGTATGTATCATTGTTCTCTCATTTTTTATCAAAATAAAAAAAAAAGACACGATTCATACTTTTCCCCTTTTCTCATGCATAGGATTCAAAGAATATATAATTGATTAAAATAAAGGATATGCGGCATAGTATAAAAAGTATTATTTCAATATTCCCTTGATCGAAACAATTAAGAGAAGATAGTTGTTAATTACAATATTATCAACTCGTATAAGAGTAATCCAATGATGTACGCATTTATACACAAGATTCAAAAAACTTGTATATTTTTCAATAAAGTTCTTTCACACAAAACATCAAGGGAGTAGAGTCCAACTTTCTATATATGCAACTCTCTTTTTCTAGAAACAATTATAAAGATTAAATTCACGCAATGAATTCCACATTAATGGATAATTGGCTTTAATCTCAATTATTTTCATTACTTAAGCAATAAAGGGCCAAAAAATATATAATTAAGCAATTTGCTTAAATAATCACTCATGTAAGCATGAGGCACAAATATCAAATAATATGCTTTGTATGTTTTTAGCAACAAATGCTCCCTCATGATAAATCACTTGACATGCAAAGAAAATCATTTTGTTTTGAATATTTGTTATTTGGGTTCCCCCATTAAGCACTTGAGAGGTTCTCTTGAGATACCTTCCTTAGTTTGCTCAAATATCTTCCCACACATAAAGCACTTGGCAAGAATTGCTGGTACCCATAAGAACTTGGGTCCTTAAGGGTTGGTTATGGAACCTTTTGGATGATTTAGAAAAATGTTAGGAGTTTTGTATACAAGTTCTTTTATGAAAAAAAAAAATTGAGTAGTATAAATAAGAAAATTTGCATCTAATGTAGGTTCATTGGCTAAAATATATGTCATGATGCTCGTTAATGCTCTCTTCTTACATGTGTACACAAATAAATCATAATTGATAAATTTTGTACCTTAGTAAATAGTATTCAACAGGTTATTGCATTCTCCATGCAATTCTTGAGGCCTTTCAAGACACCCAAGATTAATGCTATCAAATTTTAATTCAAGGTCATTAACCTAAAGTTAGGTCTAATCATGTACCAAAAGTTTTCAAAAACAAATTACATCCACAAAATTCGAGCTTTAATAATAAACATAAATTTAACTCAAATAATCCATTTGCATTCACAAGGTTACAATATCAATCACAAATGTAATGACATTTAGCACAATCAAAATCAACCAAATCAAGTCATACAATAACTTTTAGTTCTTAAAAACAAGAATAGAAAATACTATAGTCAATATCATGATCATAAGGTCAAATCAAGCACAAATGGCAAGTAAAAAGAATTCATGTCAAATGAAAAAAAAAATATTAATCAACTTCAATCTAAGAATAAAAACGCAATCTTGTCAAATCATTATGGATAAACACATATCTATCTAAATAATCAAACAAGTTTTTGATCTCTAAATCGTAGTCCATAAATTGATATCAAGTAAGGAATGATTTTTTTATCGTCACCACAAATTTTACATTTAGCATGTAAACAACCATACTAAATGTAAGTATCAAAACTTACTGGTTGCACAAACAATGAATGTCAACCCAAACCAATTCATAAGACACTTATTCACGAATATACATTCACAAGACAAGCAAATAGTACTCCACTGGAAAACATAGTTAGCTTAAGAGGGGATGAATTAAGCCTCACCTTTAATTTTTTTTTCAAGTTAACTAAAACAAAATATAGAATAAAACTTAAAGAATGGAGTACACTGAGATTTTATAATAGTTTGCCTAGCAATCTAATCCATTACCTTGGCTCCTCACCAAGGATTTAATTAGCCAACTTACTTGGGTAGCTTTTGCAAGAGGATCAACTACAAGCCTTTTTACAAATGGTTTTTAACAGGATCAACCACAACCACTAGGTTTTGCAAGGATAAGGTGTAACCTTTACAATTCTCAAATGAATGTGAATAAAAGATATACAAGAGAAGTTTTGAAAGAATGATAACATAATACAATTACTTTTTTTTGAATTACAAAGATGAAAAAAGATAGAAAGAGTAAGCTTGGTCTCTCTTTTATTTCTAAGAATGTGCATGAATAAAGCACACTTGAAGTTCTTTGAGGTAAGCTCTTTTTGAGAGCTCAGATTGTTTGATGCTTTTTTGTTCTGTTGTTGTGTTCTTTTTCATATTCACTCTCGAGCTCTTCATATAGTCTTGACATCTTAAATGCTTTGCTACTTTATCCTTGGATAAAAAATTCTTTCTTTGTAACGACCAAATTTCACTTTAATCAACCTCACAAAGAAATTAGAAATGGATAATTAATATATAAATCATCTCAAAATAATCAATAGCAATTAATGAACTAATCATTAGCGGAAAAGTAGAAACTGCGTGCAAATGCACTATAACGACTATAAATTCAAAATCAACAATTAATTACTCAATTAATTTTGACAATCACTCAAGTGCATACAATTTGTAATCGATTAATTTTGGATTTTACTTAATTAAAAAACATTTGTATTCAATTACATTCTTGATACCAGAGACTTGAATTTTCTCTATGAATTATTACTTGATTGCATTTTTTATTTTAATCGAGTATGCTTTAACATCTACTCGATTACAAATTTGTACATTTAATTACACTAAAAGTCCTGAGACTTGTCAATTCACTTGATAATTAATACTCGATTACAATTTGAATTTAACCGAGTATGCTGAGATATTCAAACTATTATAATTTTTTGTACTTGATTAATCTTGCCTCTCCAAAGGTTTGACATATCTCTTGCAAATTGATACTTGATTACAAAATAGATTCAATTGAGTATTCTTTCATACTTACTCGAAAACAATTTAACTTATAATTAATTACCTTTTATGCAAAAATGATTTACTTGAATATAATATAATTTTACTCGATTGACTAATAACTATACTCAATTGAGTAAGATTAAGCTTACTTGCTTACTCGAGTGAGTTTATACTTAGAAAAATATTGCTCAAGTAAAGAAGTATTTTACTTGATTACAAGTTAGAGTATTACCAATGTGCCTGATGGGGCATACCCACGAGCTTCAGCTCGAGAGGATGATATACGAGCTTTAGCTTGAGAAGATGTTTTACGAGTGTTAGCTCGAGAGCTTGGGTTATGGGAGCTCCAATTCTTGGACATATGCCAGCCATTTCATGGTTGTGACAGGTTTGTATGCAGAACCCTGGGTGCCAGTATGTGTGCCTTATGTGGGCCCCACGTTTCGTTATATGTGCATTGGCGCGTTACTGGTGAATGTGTGTTGTGGTTCTTCATGGCATGGGTTGTATGTGATGTGTGAGTGATGTCTACCCCTAGCCCTGTATCTCTATTATTCTATTATGCTTTTGAGTCTTGTGATTCATTCTTGCTTTACATCATTCCAGGTAAATGAAAGGTAAAGGTTAAGGGTGAGTGTAGCAGTGTCTGACTTGGCAGGTAGATATGTGTGTACAAGGGCATCCCAACCGATGAGTCCTGGGGGAGTTTTGTTGATCATGGGTGCCAGAGGACGTATGTTCCACCCCTTGTGATGCGTCTATATATGCTTTTGTGTTGATAGGGGTTATGCCCTATTTTTGTTATCTCTATGCCTTTTGGCCAATTTATATGTGTTTGTATACCATGCTTCCTCTATGTTAGCTAGTTACCCATGTGGCTAAGTAGTTATGGGGTAGGGCCCTAACAAGTTTGGTATTAAAGTAAGGTTGGGATGAGTCAGTCCTTGTACACTTAGGAATGTCGAGTGGTGTTGGGGTGTCCCGAAGTTGGATCTAGGTATCAATAGGAATTTGTGTTCTAAGTATTTTAATTGTGCAGGGCACATGAGTACACGACAAGGATGTGGAAAATCGCCCACTCGGGGCCAAGGTCAGGCTCCCTTGATGCCGAAGACACTGTGAGACCCTAATGGGGATCTTCAGCAGGAAGTCACCGACATACATGGGACACTAGTGGGCATATTGCGGATAGTCGATGTGTTGGCTGTCAACCAATTGAGGCAAGATCGTAATAATGACAACGGAGGCCAAGCGTCCCACACTGCAGCTCGGGGGATAGATGGTGGTGCCAAAAATGCATTTCTCAAGAATTTTATGGCATTGCAACCTCCTGAATTTCATGGGGAATTGGATATGTTTGAGGCAGATAACTGAATGTTGACTATAGAGAAACATTTGCAAACTATGGGCTGCACCGATTTACAGAAGGCATAGCTCCGCACTTTCCTTCTACGGGGTGATGCGAAGCGCTAGTGGGAGACCGTTAGGCAACGTTACGCAGGGAGAGAGCAGACGTGGGTGGAATTTCAAGAGATATTCAATGCAACCTACATTCCTGACTGGGTACGTGAGCAAAAGACATGAATTTATTGAGCTGGTCCAGGGGAGTACGATAGTTGCCCAGTATGAGACCAAGTTTATCTCTTTTACATAGTATGCACCCAACTTAGTGATGCCAGAGGACAGGAAAGCTAGTAAGTTCCAGAGGGGTTTGAGGTCAAATATCCAGCATGCGTTAGCTGGGGCTAGGACTACAGACTATCCTACTATGGTGTAGCTGGCTTATGCGATTGAGTGGGACTTAAATGAGTTAAGGAGTGAGCTGACAATGCTTAAGAGAATAACAAATAGTGGGAAGCAGAGAAGGTAGAAGTAGGCTTCAATAAGAGTTCAAAGGGACCTCTAGTATGTAAGTTGCGTAGAATGAGACACCGAGAACTGTGTCACGTGGGTCAAGGAGGTTGTTATCTATGTAGGCAATTAGGCATGTATAGATGAATTATCCACGGGTTTTAGGTGTAGCACTCGATAGGGAGATTATCTACTTCCAATGTGGTCAGAAGGGACACGGGGTGAGCATGTGCACGCAGTTGTCACAGTTTGGTGGATAAAGGACGGGAGGATCAGGACAGAGGTTTACTTCGCAGTCGTCGATGCCCAGAGTGTAGGGAGCAACACCACCATTACCACTACCTACAACCCAACACCCCACTACCACAGACAAGCCTCAAGTTCAGAGGTGAGTATTTGCATTAACAGCGATTGAAGCTAAAAGAGGGAATAACACTGTGCAAGGTATTCTTACATTATATGATCATGATGTTCGTGTGTTTTTTATACATAATCCACGCATTCTTTCATAGCACCGCATGTTACGCATTATGTTCCTATCTATCAGAGTTCACTACCAGGCTATTTGTCTGTTACCACGCCAGACGAGGTTGTGTTGTTAGGAAGTGAGGTTATTAGGGGTTGTGAGCTTGGAATGCATTATAAGGTATTACCAGGTAATTTAACGATACTTTCTATTAAGGATTTTGACCTTATCTTTGGTATGGATTGGCTATCGCAGTAATATGCTAAAGTTCATTCTTGTCAGAAGGTAATGTCCTTTGAATTGTCCCAATAACCAACAATTCTATATCGAGGTATTAAGCCAGTAGTTTCGGCCCCAATGATTTCAATTATGAAAGTGGAGAAGTTGAGATAACATGGATGTAAGGTGTATCTCGCCTTTGTGATCGTCATGACAGAAGCGAGGAAGGCAATATTTGAGCTTCTAGTGGTCTGAGACTTCCATGATGTATTTTTGAATGAGTTGCCAAGATTGTCGCCACATAGAGAGATGAACTTCACAATTGAGTTACTACTAGATACCCAAACAATTCCCAAAACTCCATATAGAATGGCTATAAATGAATTAAAGGAATTGAAGGTACAGGTGTAAGACTTATTAGACAAGGGGTTTATTCGATCGAGTGTGTCACCTTGGGGAGCACCAATGTTATTCATGCGGAAAAATGATGGGTTAATGCGATTGTGTATTGACTACCAACAACTGAAACAAGTTATGTTAAAGAATAAGTACCCACTACCTCAAGTGGATGATTTTTTGGATCACCTTTAGGGAGTCTCAGTTTTTTCTAAGATTGATTTGAGATCAGGATATCATCAAGTATGGGTCAGAGATGGAGGCATCCAGAAGTTGACATTCCGTACACGCTATGGCCATTATGAGTTTGTGGTTATGCTACAATTTAGGTTGACGAACGCATTTGTAGTATTTATGGACTTAATGAACTGGGTGTTCAGGGAGTATTTGGAATTTTTTGTTATTATTTTTATTGATAACATCTTGATTTACTTACCGAACTTGGAGGAGCATGAGATAAACCTTAGGATAATTCTGCAAAGGCTTCGGGAAAAGCAACTTTATGCTAAGTTTACAAAGTGCGAGCTTTGGCAAAGGCAAGTTGGTTTTCTTAGGCATGTGGTATCGAAAGAAGGCATTTTGATTAACCCATCAAAGATTGAAGCCATACTTGACTGGCCAAGGCCTACAACAACAACTGAGGTTTGGAGTTTCCTTGGACTCGAAGGATACTATCAATAATTTATGGAAGAATTTACTCGCTTAGACTCACCAATGACCAACTTAACACAGAAATGAGTGAATTTTAACTGGGATTGTTCCTACTAGAGTTGTTTCAAGGCGTTGAAGTGGCGATTGAATACGACACGCGTGTTGGCCATTCCTAGGAACGATAATAAGTTTATGATTTATAGTGATGCTTCCTATATAAGGTTAGGATGTGTGCTAATGTAAGATGAGCGTGTGAATGCCTATGAGTCCATGTAGTTGAAGAAGCACAAGGTGAATTACCCTATCCACGATTTGGAGTTAGCGGCTGTTGTGTTTGTGCTAAAGATTTGGAGACATTACTTTTACGATGAAAAGGTGGAGATATATACCAATCATAAAAGTTTGAAGTATTTGTTCTCCCAGAAGGAATTGAATATGAGACAACGTCGATTGATGGAATTATTCAAGGATTATGACTATGAGATTTTGTACCACCTAGGTAGGTAATGTGGCGGTCAATGAGTTGAGTCCCTGTGGAGCAACAATTGCAACAATGATGGTGCAGGAATGGTTGTTGTTGGAGTATGGGTGAGCTCACTATTTTGGCTTTAAGAGGACCCGTGCTATATTGTGCTTACATAAGTGTTCAGTCAGACTTGATAAATCGAATACGAGAACGATAGTGAATTGATGAGAGGCTGGAGCTAATTTTAGTAGATGTGGCGAGATTCGACCCTATGGGATATAGTTAGAGAGATGACGGCTTGTTGTTATATCATGGGCGAATTTTCATGCCGAACGATGAGACACTTAAGCGGGAGATTTTATCTGAAGCTCACCAATCGCGTTATAACATACACCCAGGTGCTATGAAGATGTATTAGAATTTACGCTGCCATTTTTGGTCGAATGGTATAAAGAAAAGTATAGCAAGGTTGTGTTGTGATGCTTAGTATGCCAGCAAGTGAAGGCTGAGCACCAAAAACCTACAAGGTTACTACAGCTATTTCCTATTCTAGAGTGGAAATGGGATAATATTGCCATGGATTTTGTTTTAGGATTGCCATACTTTGGTAAAGATTACGATGCTATATGGGTGATTGTTGACAGATTGACGAAGTCGATGCATTTCCTACCTATTAAGAAGGCATTCTCTATGAACCATTTAGCTAGCTTATATATTGAGAAGGTTGTGAGGCTGCATGGCATCCTCGTCAGTATAGTGTCTAATCATGATCCTAGGTTAACTTCTCATTTTTGGGCTATGTTACAGAGTGCCTTGGGAACATAATTGACTTTCAGTACAATGTTTCATTCGCAGATGAAGCCAACCATACAGACCCTGGAGGATATGCTACAAGCATGTGTTCTGAATTTCCATGATAGCTAGGGTGATCATTTACCTTTAGTGGAATTTGTGTATAATAACAGTTATCACTCAAACATTGGGATAGTGTTGTATGAGGCATTATATGGCAGACCTTGCAAATCTCATATCTAGTGGATTGAAGTAGAAGATTGAGCATTGCTAGGACCAGAGATCGTTAAGCAGACGATAGAAAAGATTCAACAGGTCAATCAATTAGCTTTACCCCTTCAGCTGGCCAATGTGCATAACATCTTTCACGTCTCCATACTTCAGAAGTATACATCAGACCCATAACACATCATTGACTATCGACTTTTGGATGTTAAGGAGGATACAACCTAAATTGAATTGCCTACCTATATCCTAGACTGTAAGGAGAAAGTACTATCGAATCAGTTTATTCCCTATGTAAAGGTACAATGGTAACCCTACCGATCGAACGAGCCTACATGAGAGTTGGAGAAAGAAGTGAGGCATACCTACCCTTAGTTGTTCAAGTGACTAAGTATGAATTTGGAGGACCAAATTTTTTTAAGAGAGGAGAATTTGTAATAACCAACTAATAGGGTTAGGTTTTCATGTCATCTAAGCGTATAGTGACATTGGTGTTGTGATACATACAAGATGCTCAAGGGCTAGGTAGAAGGAGGTAGCAGTCGATCAGTTCTCTAAGGCACACCTACCCTCAGTTGTTCGAGTGACTATGTATGAATTTGGAGGACCAAATTCTTTTAAGGGGGGAGAATTTGTAATGAGGGATTAAGGGGGTTAGGTTTTCGTATAATCTAAGTTTATAATGGCATTAGTGTTGTGATACATGCAAGATGCTCAAAGGCTAGGTGACAAGAGGCAATGGTCGATCGATTCTCTGAGGTTGTTGACCATTTTGATGAATGCTCAAACTGTCGATCGTTCAACTGGGAAACGAGAAGCTGTCAACAAATCCCTTCAAGGCTATCGAACATTTTTATCCGGGTGCAACTTCCTAGGTTACCCAACTAAGGCAGTGTGAAGTGGATAAGGTAGTAGGAGCTCTTTTAGAAAGCTTTGGCACGTGTGAAGGCTACCACTGACTCCTTAAAAGAGCTGATAATGCATTAGATTGAGGGCATAACAAGTATACGGACGGTGGAAAGAATGAAGAAAAGAAAGAAAAAGGAAAAGAAGAAGGAGATTGCAACCGGGCATGTCTAGCCCTTCTCTTTCACTCTCAAGTTGTCTAAGGCAAGCTCCTTTTCGTTCTAGCCTTTTCCATGGTTTGATTTTCCTACTTTTTAACTATCTTTAGGCTTTTTGAGTTGTAAGGTCCTTTAAGGGGTAAGTTTGTAGTGTTTCTTCCAAACGCTTGAATAAGGTTTGGCTCTCCTTATGTTCTTCATGGAATAATGCCTAACCATGTTGGGATAGGATCCTAGAGGGTGTTGGGGTGTTGTGTGTGCAATTCGGGTGTGTTTACATGCAGATTTTTGGGTGCTGGTTGCAGTGGTTGTCGACTGGTTAGGCTAAACTGTCGACCATTTGGGTGCCTACGGGAGGGAATTGTCAACCGGCTTGAGGAAGTTGTATACCATTTCCCCTACTAACACAAGCTGGCGATCAATGGTTGGAGACTATCGACCACTTCTGCCAATATTTGTTGTTCTGCATTGCACTAAGGCATTGGGTTTCGGGTTTACACTACGGGTGGATCATATGATATGTGTGCTTGAGCACAGACATCGTAGGTTCTCTAAGAGCACTAGCATTGCATCGGGTGTGTATGTCTACGTGGACAAAGCATGGCTTGATGCCTGATTTTATGGAGGCCTTGTATCACGTTTAAGCTTATACCGACATTGCATTCTTTATGTGTTGCACTACATGGTTACCGATACGTGCGATGGATTTAGGATTTATACACGAGGTATACCCATAAACTTCAGCTCGAGAGGTTGGGTTATGGGTGTAATACCTGAAAATTTTTGTGTACTTAGGTGTAATTTTCAAAGTTATTGAGGCAAAAGGGTAATTTTTGAAAGTGATGGGGGTTAAAGTAAAATTTTTGAAAACCTGAGGACTTGAGGGCAAGGGGCCAAAGTGAAAGAGGGCAAGAGTTGAAGGACCAAATTGCAAATACAGTGTCACACTACAATAGCTGGCAGACTCATTGTGGCTACCAGTGAAAAACGTCAAATCAACATTTAGGAGTAGGCTAGGGCCATTATTGGCCTAAGAAGAGGGTTCGGCGCAAGGGAATGATCTTATTAGCCAATGGGTCGGTCGAAAATGCCTATAGATAGCCAAATTCTTGGTTGAGGATTTCATCGAATTTCATTTGAAAAATCCGAGTATTTGGGAAGAAATCGGGAGAAATGGATAAAGGGTTTTTGTTCTCGAAATGAGAAAGAAAATTTTTGGAGAATTTGGTATAGGTTTGAGGGTGTTTTGAAGATTCGTCGAAAAAATCGAGCTTCACCGGAGACGCACTCTAATCAATCGATTTGAGGGTGTTTTGGCCTGTTTTTTCAACCACAAGTGATTTCATTTTGAAAGGAAGAATAGTGCAAGAAGGAAGAAGAAAAACCAAGAAATCATAACAAAACCAGTGGCTGGTGGTGAAAAAAAGACGATCGGTTTAGAGCGCGTGGTTGCAAGTGCGTGAGGTAAGAAAAAAAAGGAAAAATAAAGAAAAACATTGGGGGAAAAAAGGGAAAAAATATGAAAAAAATTGGTCAGGAAAAATATTAAGGCACATATTTCGAGATAGGGCATGAGTTTCAAGAAAGCTTAAACGATTAGATCAATGCAAGTGATTTTTCTAAAAAATTTATACGTGAAATGATTTTACCTAAATTGAGCATGAATTTGATGAGGATTGCTAAAATATATGTGATTTATGTGCATGTTATATTACCTCAGTAATTGTGATATTGTATTGGACATGAAATTATTGGCATATCAATAATTGTGTCATCTATGTTCACCATGGTGGGATGGTGTGTTACCCTAGTAGCGTGACTTGCATTTCCCCAAGTAAGTTTTGCCAAAATGACCGTAGAAGTATCCTATGTTGTGTGTGATTGTTGGGATGACTGTTGAGGATTCCGTGCCAAGGCTAGAATGCAAACAAATGCTACTCTAAGGCGTCGGTTGATTCATGTCCACATATCATACATTCATGAAAATTATTTTAAACCCTCCCTTAGAAGATTCATCTTCTAATTTGGACTTAGTCCTTGGAATATTCAATATTCCAGATGAGACGGGCAGTGAAAAAAGATAAGAGATTGCTAAGATGTGATTGTACTGATAAACACATAATAGTTCTACGCTCATGATTGGACAAGTTTTGAGAATCTTGATAATAAGTGGCGTGCTTTACTACTTATATGTTAATTTGTCTACCGAATATTATAATTTTATTGGTTATTGAGAACAATATTGTACAGTTTGATTTCTTTTGCGATTACAATATCCCATTAGATTTCGATTCTACTTCCGCAAGTATTTAATTTACCATTACTTAGCTTATCATTTGGAATGCTAATTATCTATGTTTAGGGATTTTTAAATAGGGTATTTTGGGAATTTCAAGATGGTATTACGAGAAAAATATATATATTAAAAAAAATCGAAATAGTGACATGCCTTGGAAAGGCGGGTTGTTACAATGAGAGCTCCAGTTCTTGGACATAAGCCAGCCAGTTCATGGCTATGACAAGTTTGTATGTAGAACCCTGGGTGCCAATATGTGTGCCTTATGTAGCCCCCACAGTTCATTATATGTGCATTGGCGCATTGCTGGTGAGTGTGTTGTGGTGCTTCATGGCATGGGTCGTATGTGATGTGTGAGTGATGTTTACTTCTAGCCTTGTATCTCTTTTATTCCATTATGCTTGTTGAGTCTTGTGACTCACTCTTACTTTATATCATTCCAGATAAGGGAAAGGCGAATGTTGCCCATAAAAATATCCAAGAGGCGGGTGAATTGGGTTTTTAAAAATTAATTAATAATTTTTAATTCTTTTAAAAACTCTTAAATTTGTAATTTTAATATGTGGTGATTGCAGTAGAATTAATAACAATAAAATCACACAACCACAAAGAACAAGAGAAATTTATAGAGGTTTTGCTCTAAAGAGCCTAATCCTCTATCTCAAGACTTATCTTGAGGCTCTCATAACTTAGCTTGAGATTCCATTAGGGAGAATCAACACTAGCTTTTAATTGGAATTAGAACCAATATACAATCCCTTGCCTAAGCAAGAACTACTAGCATACTACTAGCAAATATAATCCTCTTACACAACAAGTGAGTAAAATAATTTCCTCACACAACAAGTGAGTAAAAATAACAAACTTACAACTAGAGACAATTACAAATAAGTCACCAACGGTTGAGAATTCCACCAATCAACACACTTTCAGCATTTTGAACATTCTCACTCTTGTTTGAATGCTCTATTAAGTTTGTTTTCTACTTTGAGCATTCATACTTACCTTATATATATACATCTTCCAAACACTCTAGCCATTAAAGAAAATGTTAATATGAAGTTTGAAATTTAAAAAATGTTTAGGCTTTCTCAAACAATAAGAAAATATGTCTCACCTTTAATTCAAAATAAATTTACTTTTTGCATGAGAAATCAAGATTTGAAAATTCAAATATAAACTTTTGAAACATAAATGATTAAAATAAGAAAATATGTCTAAAAGTAATTCTCTTTTAATTCAAAAAAAATTTACTTTTTGCATGAGTAAGAGAAAACATGTCTAAAAATAATTCTCCTTTAATTCAAAGATTTGAAAATTCAAATATAAGCTTCTAAATATAAATGATTAAAACAAGAAAATATGTCTAAAAATAATTCTCTTTTAATTCAAAATAAATTTACTTTTTGCATGAGTAAGAGAAAACATGTCTCAAAACAATTCTCCTTTAATTCAAAATAAATTTACTTTATACATGAGTAAGAAATACATTTATCAAGATATTAAAATTTAAACATAAACTTTTAAGACATAAATGATCAAAACAAGGAAACATGTTTAAAGACAATCCACCTTTAATTCAAAATAAATTTACTCTTTATACCAATTTTTAATTCAAAATAAATTTACATTTTGCATGAATAAAAAATACATTTATATCATAAAAATATTTTTGTTATCATCAAAATCATATTTATTTACCCTTGAACTTAACAACGAAGGTTGAGGATAAGTGTAGCGGTGTCTGACTTGGTGGGTAGATATGTTTGTACAGGGGCATCCTAGTCGACGAGTCCTTGAGGAGTTTTGTTGATCATGGGTATCAGAGGGCATCTATTCCACCCTTTGTGATGTGTCTATATATGCTTTTGTGTTGATAGGGGTTATGCCCTGTTTTTGTTACCTCTACGCCTTTTGGCCAATTTGTATGTGCATGTATACCATGCTTCCTCTATGTCAGCTAGTTACCCATGTGACTAAGTTGTTGTGATCTTCTATTTAGTTTTCTCTTCTTGAGACTCCAACTCGGTTTTACTGGCTTATAAGGTATTCGAGGTAGGGCTCTCACATATAACCATCATATATGACCATATAGAGGTTGACTAACTTCAAATGGTCAAATCATCATTTTCTAACCTTTCACGTCAAGATTGAGATGAAAAAAAAAATTCAAATTCATCCAAATGAATGAAAACTAACTTTATGTGCCATATATAATGAATGCATGTCAAGGTTACATGAGCATGGATTATCATCACATCACAATGTCATGTATGCAAATTTTTACACAATGAGCATGTTTGCACATATGTAAACAATATAAAGGAAATTACAAAATTTTAGAGGTGAACTACTCACCTATTTTTGAGATATATATATATATATGTCTTGTTACTTGTATACGAGTACAAATATTCTAGATTTGGATATCGCAAAAATCTCATGTCTCATTATCGAAATTTAAATATGGATATTTTTTATTATTATTTTTTATATATATACACATTTTTTCTAATTATTATTGTATTCAAAAATTTTAGACTTATTGTCTGCCCTAATGTGCCTATCCATGTGTCTATAGCCTGAATCCCACTCGTCGATCATCTTTAACCCTCTGTTGTTTGCTATCTAGTTATCAAAAGAACTAGTTTTTGGCTCTCTTTTTTCTCTTTCATTTTTCTTTTCCTTCCCATTCTCTACTCCTTCCTAATGATGGATTGCTGCAAAATCAACCACAATTCTATATGTAGCTGAGATTCGTTTAACTTTGGCAAGTTCTGAGATTTCAACAACCCTTGCTTTCTTCCTTAAATCTCTCTCAAAAACCTTCTTACAAGTGCAAATTGATTATTTGTGAACTTTAGAGCAAAAACCCTATCTCAAATCTAACCAACACACTCAAAAAATGGCCTAATTTTTTTAAAGAATTTCGGACTTGTTCAGCCATGGCAGTGACCCTATTTATAGGGTTTTTCTTACCAACCAACCTCTCAAATCCACCAATAAAAGGCTAGTAATTTGTTGGAGATTATAAAGTACTTGAGTACCCTTGTTGTAGCCTATCAAAGAGGTTTGTGTTGTCTCCAATTGATAGGGAGAATCCACCATTTAACTTTTTTGAATTCTCACTTTGGTCCCTTTGAGTTTTTTTAAAGTTTGCACATAGGCTCCCACATGTCTTTGGAGAGTTATACTTGGGCCCTCTATTTTTTTTTCAATTTTCCTCATTTAGGCCCCTAAAAATTGCACTTAGCCCTTGTCAAAATTTTAAATTATTTTGCAATCTTCTAAATTTGAAAATTCCCCTTTGTTCTTTGTTTTAATTAACATTGTTTAATTATTTGTTAAGAAAATTACTATGCCTACCATTATACATATGTATTCATTTATATACATAATTTTATTTTGTTTTAAATACGTACATTTTGTGCGTGTGGGAGTGCGCATGAAAGAGCATTTTTGTAGCAAAAAATTTGTAAAAGCTTTGTTATTTGTTTTAATTAACATTGTTGAACTCTTTGTTAAGAAAAATACTATGCCTGCCATTATACATATGTATTCATTTATATACATAATTTTATTTTATTTTAAATACACTTTGTGTCTGTGCGCGCACGCATGAAAAAGCATTTTTGTAGCCAAAAAATTGTAAAAGCTTTTGGGATATTACAAGAAAGACAATGAAAGAGAGGAGATTGGAAAAAACAAAGGTGATAGGTAGTAGTCGATCTAAGATGATATTTCTAACATAAGTCAACGAAAATGATTCGTGACAATGATTATGGTGGGTGCAAGGTAGAGAAAGATAGAGATATTGGTGAGTGGTAGGTACCACGTGCAATATTGACGAAAAAGGTCACACTGATGATGACAAAGGCCACTATATGATGTTGTTTTTTTGGTAATTTCATATTTTTTTATTTTGTTTTGTTAAATAAGTTTTAATTTTACTTAATTATCATTTAATTAACTTAATTTAGTTTAACTAAAATTTAAGTAATAAAGTCATTAATAGAGATAGTGTGTTTGCAAAAAAATTTAAACTATAAAAACCTTTAAAGTCATTCATAAATCATAGAAAATCTCCCTACAAATAACCCAAATCACAAAAATCTAAATGTAATATATCAAAAAAAAAATGATAATTCACTGTGGAATCCATCATTTAACTTTTTTGAATTCACTTTGGTCCCTTTGAGTAATTTTTTTAAAGTTTGCACATAGGCTCCCACATGTCTTTGGAGAATTATAATATTTTACTCTTGTATTTGATTTTAATAATAAAAAAAAATTAATTTATTTTCTAAGTCATTTGTCAAGAATATGGAGAGAGATATTTTACTCTTGTATTTGATATTTTGGGTTGTTAAATCAAAATTGTTGGTCTCTTAGGGTATGGCCACTCAAGAGGAGGAGTGAATTGAGTGATTAAAATTTTTCTCAATTTTAATAAATATTCTTAATTAATGATTTTATTGAAAAATATATATTTGATAAATATAATAAATTATATTTGAGATTAATAATAAATGTAAACCACAAGATATAACAAAAATAAATACAATGAGGCACAACACAATTTATAGTAGTTCGATATCTCCACACACACCTAATCTACTCTCCCAAGATCTAACCATCATTGGGGTTTTACTAAATCAAAATCACCAAGGTTTTCATATTAGCTTACCTTGGAAACTAGATACACACCTCGATTACAATGGATTCTAGGTAACCACTACACCAAAGTTTTCTCCTTAGCTCACATTGGAAACTAGATTCACCTAGATTTTAATGAATCTAGGAAATCTATACAATCCTCAATAATAATTTAAATATTACAAATAATTTGTCCACACTTGGACACAAATAAGCAATTAAGAACAAATTATACAAGGCAATAATATTTAAATAAATAAATAAATTTGTAACCTCAAATAGAGAAGTTCAGATTTGTCATAGAAGACTTGAAGAACTTTTCTCTTCTTGCCTTGTGGCTCTTCGATGGATGTGTAATAATGCTTCGACAGCCTTGGATTCTTTAGATGTTTTGCTTGAGAGCGTTTGAAAACTTTCGGGTGCTTTGGATATGCAATGTAAGTACTTAGATGCTTAAAAAATGAGTTTGAGGGGTATTTATAAGCATTTTAGCTATTAAAGAAAGGGTTAATATAAAGTTTGAAATTCAAAAAATGTTTAGACTTTCTCAAACAATAAGAAAACATGTCTCACATTTAATTCAAAATAAATTTACTTTTTGCATGAGAAATCAAGATTTAAAAATTCAGATATAAGTTTTTGAGACATAAATGATTAAAACAAGAAAACATGTCTAAAAGCAATATCTTTTAATTCAAAATAAATTTACTTTTTGTATGAGTAAGAGAAAACATGTCTAAAAATAATTTTTCTTTAATTTAAAATTTAAAAATTTAAATATAAGCTTTTAAGACATAAATGATTAAAATAAGAAAACATGTCTAAAAGTAATTCTCTTTTAATTCATAATAAATTTACTTTTTGTATGACTAAGAGAAAACATATCTAAATATAATTCTCCTTTAATTCAAAATTTAAAAATCAAAATATAAACTTTAGAGACATAAATGATTAAAACAATAAAATATGTCTAAAAATAATTCTCTTTTAATTCAAAATAAATTTACTTTTTGTATGAATGAGAGAAAATATTTATATCATAAAAATATTTTTTTAATCATCAAAACTTAATTAATATGAGTAAGTTGGCTCAACAAAAATGATCTATGATTTTAATATATTAGTTGGAGATTAGATAAAAATAAATATTAGGATTTAAAAGAATCTCCTAAATGATTTTTACAAATTGGTTTTGAATCATTGGATAAATGAAGCAAAATGTTTTAAAGGCAAAATACCATGTATGTTCTTGATAGTTGATGTTTTTTCCTTTAATATAATTTTAATGATGAAAATATTTTAATTAGAAAAATCTAATTGCGTTTTAATAGTAAAAAATAATTATTTTTTATGATGAAATTATTTTATTAATTTTTATTAACTTAGTGCTCTAAATTTCTTTTATATGATTTATTAAGCATCAAAATAAAAATTAATCATACAATTAAATGTAAAAAATATTGTTATAAATTTCTTGATGACATTTGAAATATTATGTTTCTATTTGATCAAAATTGTTGAATGAAAAGTAAATCCAATATCAAAATATCTTGTGATAAAATTTTTAATGGCATTTAAAATATTATATTTTTAATTAATTAAAAACATGTTAAATGAAAATTAATTTCTACAATCTAATGCCATAGATTTTATGAAAAATTATTTGATGTCATTTAAAATGTTATATTTTTATTTGATTGTAAATGTTGTACCAAAATTGTTTAAAAGATAAAAAAAAAAAATTACTATGCAAAGTGCTGGCCCCAAGACTTGAACCCATAATCTAGCTGATAAGTGTCTTTTATACACTTATTTTGTTCTATAAACTTAGCATTTATACATTTAATAAGCATGATTTCTATTTGATTTGGTTATATATATAGTTATGTAGATGCGGAGCATGTGTTGAAGACAATTGGAGCAAAAAATGATGATTATGTCGCATTTTTTGAGCTAAAATGGCAATAAAGGCAAGGTCAAAGGTCCATTTGGGGTCGAGGATGATGATGTCGCAAAGCACTGAAAAAATGATGTCATCGGTGAAGTGTTGAAAATCAAAGAGAAACGGCTCACGGTGCTGTCACGCAAGGCATTGTGTGGTAGGATCGTGGTAAGAATTATTTTCTGTGGCTCACGGCCTTATCGCGAAAAGTATTCCGTGATGAAGCCGTGGTTGAAGAAGTATTCTGTGGCTCACAACCTTATCGCGAAAAACATTTTGTGGTAAGCCCGTGACAGGATTTTCATTCTATGGCTCGCGATTTTACCGCGAAAAGCATTATGTGGTAAGCCCGTGACAAGATTTTCATTATGTGGCTCACGACCTTACCGCAGAAAGCATTCCGTGGTAAGGCTGTGGTAAGGTTTTAGGCTTCGCGAAAAGGCCGTTTTGAGCCCGTTTCCTTTCAAATCAAGTAGAGATGGGCTCTCTCAAGGGGAACGACATTGAAGACCTAAAAAGCACTATATAATGAATGATTCTTGAGAGATTTAGGAGCTTTTGGAGGAGGAGAGACGACAAGTCGAGGAAGAAGAGGGAGATTTTCTTGAAGATCTTCGGCTTTTGTTGTATTTTTCTGTTCTTTCTTCTCTCCAACATCATGAACTCCGTTTTTATTATTCTTTCATTGGTTGAAACTATGTTAGGCTAAGTACTTTGTGGCTAGGGTGATTGACGAAACCTAGTTCAATGATGGTTTAATTAAAAGTATTTGGGTTTTATTATATTCTTGTCTTTCGAGTTGATCATTTGTTATGCACTAATTCTGTTTTGATGCTTGGCCACCATTAAAATGTGTTTGTGATTTATATTGCTTTTGAGAGATTCAATATAGATTAGCACTTGGTAATAAATGACATAAGGTTCAATAATAGGTAGAGATACCGTTATACCTTGTGAAATCTTATTTTGATGATCATTGTGGATAAATGCATATTTGTATATTTGCAGATTAATTAGAGATAATTAATCTCATATGTAAGCATAGATTCGATTGACTATCGAGAAAGGCTTTTGATTAACTTAGGATCATCGATTTTCAGCTCAAAGCAAGAATTATAAAACCCGATTACTGAAAGATTAAACCAATTAAAGAACTACGGTGGATTTATGAACCCAGTACATTAGATTTCTACATTCAAAAACCTAAAGAATTATTTTGTGTTTTCCATTTAGTGAGTTAGTTTTAGTTAATATAAAATTTACAGTGAGTATTCTTTTAATTGTGTGTGGTTTATTAAAGCTAATAATGGTTGAAGTAAGGATTAAAAGCTAATCCTCGTGGGAATGATACTCTATTCATCATTATATTTCTTGTTACAATTCCGTTCACTTGCGGGAAAGAATACACGAACAAGTTTTTGGCGCCGTTGCCAGGGATTGGTTATTTTGATTACTACTTTAATTAAGATTAGCTTTAATACTTGTGTTGCTTCCTTTAATTTTTGACGCTGAACTATTTTAGTTTTTGCTGTGTTAGGATTGAAATAGTGCATGTGGCGTTCAAAACGTCTTGATCTTGTTGAGTTTAATCCGGAGATTGAACAAACCTTCAATCAAAGACGTCGTGAATAAAGAGAAAAAATGGGACAACAACAGAGCACTATGGAAGACAATGGAAATTAGCTTGTTCAAGTAGAGCGTACTGTTGAGATCAATGAGAGAGATATCTTGATGGGAGATTTCATGATGCCTCATGTCGTTGAGAACCGGTCGAGCATAGTCTATCCTCCATATGGGCATGATAACTTCCAATTGAGGCCGGATATGATAAATTTGTTCTCTAACAACATTCTATTCTATGGGAGAAGTGATGAAAATCCACACTACCATCTCTCTCGTTTTCTGGAGTATTGTGGCAACTTCAAGTATCAAGGGATCAATGAAGAAGCACTTAAGATGCGATTATTTTCTCATACTATAAAAGATAAAGCTCGAGAGTGGTTGGACTCACTACCACCCGGTGGCATCACTACATGGGTGGATTTGGTTCTAAAGTTCACGCTAAAATATTTTCCATCAGCTAAGATTAGCAGGCTCAAGCATGAAATTTTAACCTTCCAACAAGCTGAATCATAAAACTTTCATGAGATATGGGAAAGGTTCAAAGAGTTGTTGAGGAAGTGTCCAAGCCATGGTTTTCCACTACCAGCCCAAAATCATTATTTTTACGCTGGGTTAACTCCTTATAGCCGTTCAGTAGTGGATTCTACTGTAGGTGGTTCCATTCGAAATAAATCAGCTGGGTAGCTTCATGACCTTTTCGAGACAATGAGTGAGCAGTTTGTGATGTGGCCAGATAGAAACTCACATAAAAGAGTAGCTGGAATGCATGAAGTGGATGTTAACACGTTGATGTTAACCAAAATCGACGCACTATCAAAGCAGATAGAAGCCTTAAAATATTCTTCATCAATTAATATGGTGCAAGGTTCTCTTCTAGTTTGTGTAACCTGTGGAGCAACTCATCAGTCATCCAAATGTCCATTGCTCATTATGGATTCTTCTTTCACAAAGCAAGCTGCTTATGCACAAAATTTTTCACGTCAACAAAATTTCCAACAGCCATTGAATAATCCATTTTCTCAGACTTACAATCTTGGTTGGAGGAACCATCCAAAATTTTCATATGGCAACAATCAAGGCATTCAAAATCCACCAAAACAGGGAAGACCACATGAAGAAAAATGAGGATTGGAAGAAGCGATTTCCAAGCTTTAAGAACGAAGCGAATGGACTGACGCAGCCATTAAGAATATTGAAAATCAGATTGGGCAGCTAGCAAAAATCCTAACAGAAAGGCAACCTTGCATGTGGCCAAGTAATATGGAAGTTAACCCTAAGGAGCAAGTGAATGCGATCACAACAAGAAGCGGGGTGCAGTTGCTGGAAATCCATGTTAAGAGACCTAGTGTGGAAAAAGAAAATGGTACAACTATGGAGACAACTGATCGAGATGATGAGACCGAAGTAGTAGCTAAAAAAGTGAAGGTTGCTCTGCCACCGGTCAAGCCTTATGTTCCACCTATTCCGTTTCCTCAAAGGTTGCGCAAGCACAAGTTGGATAAGCAATTTGAGAAATTTTTGGAGGTATTCAAGAAGCTACATATCAATATACCATTTGCTGAAGCTCTGTCTCAAATGCCCAACTATGTAAAATTCATGAAGGAAATATTATTAAATAAGAGGAAACTAGAGGACCATGAAACCGTCATGTTAACGAAGGAAAGTAGCGCCATATTGCAAAACAAACTACCACTAAAACTTAAAAATCCAAGGAGTTTTACTATTCCTTGTACCATTGGTAGTTTATTCTTTGAACGAGCTCTATGTGATTTGGGTGCTAGTATCAACCTAATGCCTTACTCTATTTTCAGGAAGCTTGGATTAAAAGAACCAACACCTACCACGATTTCTCTTCAATTGGCGAACATAAGTATCAAATATCCGAGGGGAGTAGTGGAAGATGTTTTGGTAAAAGTAGATAAATTTATTTTTCATGTTGACTTCATTGTTTTGGACATCAAAGAAGATTATGATATGCCCTTAATTTTAGGGAGACCTTTTCTTGCCACAGGGAGAGCTTTGATTGATGTCCAACAAGGAACACTTAGCCTTAGAATTTATGATGAGACGGTTACATTTAATGTATTTAAGGCTATGAAACATTTTAATGGCAATGAAAAAGAAGTCTTAATGAGGGATGGCATTGTTCATTTGATAGAGAGATATGATGACCCTAAAGAAAATTGCATGGCTAACTCTTTTAATGAGCAGGAACAAATTTTGGATGCCAAGAACAGGGTCGTGGTTGTGGGCTCTTTGGGAGAGAAACAAAAAGATTGTCCATCCAAAAGAGACAAACTGTGTTCTTTGGATGTTTCTTCTTCTTCGAAATCCAAGCCACCAAGTCATGAAAAGGAAAAGTTGGTAAGGGTGTTGAGGGAGCAAAAGAAGGGGATTGGATTGAAACTTGCTAACATTCAAGGAATAAGTTCATTAAATGGCACCCACAAAATATTGATGGAAAAAGGATTCAAGCCTCCTTGAAGATGGAGGCCTAGTCAAGCTAATGACTTTAAACAAGCGCTTATTGGGAGGCAACCCACTGTCCTATCTCTTTCATTTATAAGCATGTTGCATTTGTTTTTTTTTTGTCTCTTCTTTTCTTTACTTTGAGTTAGGTTAGAGTGTCATTTTTTAGGATTTTTGCACAAAAATAATGTTAAGGTCATCATAACAGCATGCATACTTGGTGTTTGATAAAATGCCCCAAACCAATGTTCACCTGCACATTGCACCTTAAGTTTGGGATTATGAGGTTTAAGTTTGGGGGGAGTTTGGGCATCCATGTGACTCTGTCTACTTCATGTTGTTCTTAGTCATTGTTGCTCTCTCATGTTCAAACTTGTGCATTGTAGGTACATTTTTGGAAGTGATAATGCAGTCGAAGAGTCATCCTACACCAGCTGCTTACAAGGGCAAAGTCATTACCGAAAGTTCCAAATACCTCAAAACGAGCATGTGTTGATCTATCTACCATCACAACCTTGACACTATAGTCCAGGTACACTCCTTAATTTTCTTTCTCTTTGTTCCATTGGGACAATGAAACGTTTAAGTTTGGGGTGAGATTCACTATGGGCAGCTTGCATATGTCATATGGTCTGGTTGTATGGTTTTATTAAAAAAAAAAAATTGTCTTGTTTTGTTTGGTAAACGTGCCATCAATGATGAAGCTTATTTGGTACCATTTTGATGCAAAGAGTAAAGATAGTGATGTTACTCATTTCGTTTTGAGATTCATCATCCATGTTAGACTAATTTGAGCACATGTGTCAGAAGATTCAATGCATAGGTTGACTACACTGCTAGGTTTCCATTTAGACTTTCACCCTTAAACCAACTTTGTGAGCAACTTAATCACCTAACATAATGAAAAGGAAAGTTTAGGGAAGGTTGAGCTATGATGGCAAATGTTGAGGAATGTGTTGACTCCGTGCTTTGTGTGGAATGTGTTAGGCATACTAAGGGAAGCTAGGCAATGACCATAGGTTAGTGATTTAATCCCTATGTCACTATGTCGTGATCAATTTAAATTTGAGCCTGCGTATATCTTATACCTTTCTTTGTAGCCTGAATGACTTGAGTGATTATGCCCGTAGGGGTGTCTTAAAACTTGATGCCCCGTGGTCATCTGGCTTGGGAGTCATCGGCTGAAAGCTCGTTACAAGGGTCATTCTAAAATCTTAATGGAGTGAAGGCTTGCACATAAGATATCAAAAAAAAAAAACGAGATGGAGCATAAAATGCACTCGTTCAAAAAAAAAATTACAAGGCCAAAGAAAAAAAAAGAAAAAGAAATCTCAATAATGGTGCCGATGTTTGTAACTCTTAGGGATTGAGAACACTGGTGGGTTTGACTGTCTAGTGGATGTTAGCATGCCGAAGCATTCAAAATAAAGGAGAGTCTTCACAAACCGAGACAACGCTATTTTTGGCTGAGTCCAACCAAACTTGAACAAGAAAGAAAATAGTGATTGAGAGTGCCTAGAGATTGAATGAAAAGACCAAGTTTGGGGGTGGAGTGAATATCACGAGTGGGAAAGTGTACAGGACCATCAAGGGGTCGGGATACCAACAACCTTATGCATGATATTTTACCTGACAGGATTCGCACACATGCACGTGAAAACATGGAATAGGTTCAAAACATTTGTGTAGCACTACTAGAAAACTCTATGTGAATTATGAATGATACCAAAATCTGAGGCTACCTGGAAGGCTATCCAACTTGTAAGTGATTTTGAAATATTAACTATTCTCTACTTAAGGGGTGATATATTTGAGTCAATAATCTTGCTCGGGACGATCAAGAGTCTAAGTTTGGGGGTATTTGATAAGTGTTTTTTATACACTTATTTTGGTCTATAAACTTAGCATTTATACATTCAACGAGCATAATTTCTACTTGATTTGGTTCTATATATGGTTATGTAGATGTGGAGCATGTGTTGAAGACAATTGGAGCAAAAAGTGATGATGATGTCGCATTTTTGGAGCTAAAATGGTAGTAAAGGCAAGGTCAAAGGTCTATTCGGGGTCGAGGATGATGATGTCGCAAAGCACCGAAAAAATGACGTTATTGGTGAAGTGTTGAAAATCAAAGAGAAACGGCTCACGGTGCTGTCACGCAAAGCATTGTGTGGTAGGGTCGTGGTAAGAATTGTTTTCTATGTCTCACGGCCTTATCGCTGAAAGCATTCCGTGATGAAGCCGTGGTTGAAGAAATATTCTGTGGCTCACGATCTTACCGCGAAAAGCATTATGTGGTAAGCCCGTGACAAGATTTTCATTTTGTGGCTCATAACCTTACCGCGGAAAGCATTATGTGGTAAGCCCGTGACAAAATTTTCATTCTATGGTTCACGACCTTACCGTAGAAAGCATTCCATGGTAAGGCCGCAGTAAGGCTTTAGGCTTCGCGAAAAGACCATTTTGAACCCGTTTCCTTTCAAATCAAGTGGAGGTGGGCTCTCTCAAGGGGCACGACTTTGAAGACCTAAAAAGCACTATATAAGGAATGATTCTTGAGAGATTTAGGAGCTTTTGGAGGAGGAGAAGACAACAAGTCGAGGAAGAAGAGGGAGATTTTCTTGAAGATCTTCGATTTTGGTTATATTTTTCTGTTGTTTCTTTTCTCCAACATCATGAACTCCATTTTTATTATTCTTTCATTGGTTGAAACTATGTTAGGCTAAGTACTTTGTGGCTAGGGTGATTGATGAAACCTAGTTCAATGATGGTTTAATTAAAAGTATTTGGGTTTTATTATATTCTTGTCTTTCAGGTTGATCGTTTGTTATGCACTAATTCTGTTTTGATGCTTAGCCGCCATTAAAACGTGTTTGTGATTTATATTGCTTTTGAGAGATTCAATATAGATTAGCACTTGGTAATAAATGACATAAGATTCAATAATAGGTAGAGATATTGTTATGCCTTGTGAAATCTTATTTTGATGATCATTGTAGATAAATGCATATTTGTATATTTGTAAATTAATTAGAGATAATTAATCTCATATGTAAGCATAGATTCGATTGACCATCGAGAGAGGCTTTTGATTAACTTAGGATCATCGATTTTCAGCTCAAAGCAAGAATTATAAAACCCGATCACTGAAAAATTAAACCAATTAAAGAATTACAGTGGATTTATGAACCCTAGTACATTAGATTTCTACATTCAAAAACCTAAAGAATTATTTTGTATTTTCCATTTAGTGAGTTAGTTTTAGTTAATATAAAATTTACAGTGAGTATTCTTTTAATTGTGTGTGGTTTATTAAAGCTAATAGTGGTTAAAGTAAGGATTAAAAGCTAATCCTCGTGAGAATGATACTATATTCATCATTATATTACTTGTTACGATTCCGTTCACTTGCGGGAAAGAATACCCGAACACTAGCCAAAGCCCAAGACTTAAGTTTGGACAATGAATCACTCTATTTGAAAGTTCCCTTGTGTATATATGTGCCCAAATTAATATATATAGTAATCTGTCGACCAACTCATCTGGATCTATCGACTAAGTTTTCTCAACTGTCAACTAAATGTTTCATTCTGTCGACTAAGCCTTAGGCTCTGTCGACTAACCCTTGTTTCTATCAACTATCTCCTTCAATTTGTCAACTAACAGAATATAGAAATTATTTCTATCGACTAACTCCTTTCTTCTGTCGACTAAGTTTTAAATTGTTTATGAATTTGTAGACTAACTCTCTTCGCAAAAAGCCATAACGGCTAGTTTTTCAAATCCCAACAGTCACAAACGATTATATTTATTTTAAAGCTTTTGGGATACTTAAATACAATTCAATGATGATCAAGAAGAGACTAATGGATGAAAATGAATTGATCTAAATATTAAAAGAAGTGAAGTGAGCTTACAAATTATTCATCTTCTCAATTGTGCTTGAGCTTTATTTTTCTCTCAAAAAAGATAAAATTAGTTTCAACCCTTTGTATCTTATTTTGAGATACATTGTAACTAAGAATGTAGACTCTTAGAACCTCTCTATTATACATTTCATGTTTTTCCTAACTTGTGTAGTTAGAAGACTTACTTGTATAAGTAGGAGGTTGTAATTCCTAGTCTTAGATTAGATGACCTACTTGGTTTAAGTAAGGGGTTTTAGTGAATTGAGTTCAAAATTCTTAGTGAGGAACTAAAGTAGTGGATTAATTTTGGTTTAAGCCAAACCACTATATATTTATGTGCATCTCTTACTTATACTTTTTGTTTCATTTATTATTTCAAACATTTCAATAATTCTCACTTGCAATATATTTTTATTTGTTTTGAAAAAAATTTATGTTTTCAAACTAATTTTTAAATAACTCAATTCATCTCCCATCTTGGGTTGGTGTCATAACATTTCAAACCTATCAAATTATACTTGGGCCTTCTATTTTTTTTTTCAATTTTCCTCATTTAAGCCCCTAAAAATTGCACTTAGCCCTTGTCAAAATTTTAAATTATTTTGCAATCTTCTAAATTTTAAAATTCCCCTTTGTTCTTTGTTTTAATTAACATTGTTTAATTCTTTGTTAAGAAAATTACTATGCCTACCATTATACATATGTATTCATTTATATACATAATTTTATTTTGTTTTAAATACACTTTGTGTGTGTCCACACACGTGCATACACGAGCATTTTTGTAGCCAAGAATTTGTAAAAATTTTTGGGATATTACAAGGAAACAATGAAAGAAAGGATATTGCTAAAAAACGAAAGTGATAAGTAAAGGTTGATCAAAGATAATATTTTCGACATAAATCGACGAAAGTGACTTGTGACAATAATTGTGGTGGATGCGAGACAGAGAGAGATAGAGAACATGGTAAGTGATGGGTACCACGTGCAATATTGATGAAAAAAGTCATAACGATCATGGTAAGGGCCACTATATAGTGGTATTTTTTTTGGTAATTTTTTTTTTAATTTTATTTTGTTAAATGAGTTTGAGAGTTTAATTTTACTTAATTATCATTTAATTAACTTCATTTAGTTTAACTAAAATTTAAGTAATGAAGTCATTAATAGAGATAGTGTGTTTGCAAAAAATAAAAAATAAACTATAATAACCTTTAAAGTCATTCATAAAGCACAGAAAATCTCCCTGCAGAAACCCCCAAATCATAAAAATCTAAATCTAATATACCAAAAAAATGATAATTCACTGTGGAATATAATACCTTGCTAAATAAAAATGAAGATTAATCTGCAGTGCAGCAGCAGCAGCAGCATATATAAAAATATATTCCCCCAACAGGAGTATCATTTAGATCTGTCTTGTGTCTTCCAAACACGGTGCTACGATACCGCTGCAAGAGTAAGCCGGCCACACCCACAAGATCGTGTTGTCTCCGGCAGCAGCAGATCCAAATTCTGACGGCTCAGAATCCGCCACGTCATCGAAGAAACTCAAAGCATTGGAGGCTTGTACCCCCCTCCCCTCCGTACTCTCTCCATATCCACCCCAAGCATAAATAGGCAAAAAGTGGCCGCCATGCCCTCCTGAGATATTTGCCACGACAAAGTCACGTGATCTCGATGCCACGTGATGGCATGCATGACCGTGGTTATTATAATGGCCATCATGATATGATGATTATCATGCCATGGTGAACCATGACCATACATCATGTGCATCATGTTGACTTGTGTGTCAGAGAGAGGGGGCGCAAGTGGGCTACGCAAATTGAGACCAGTGGCGTGGCGCTCTCTCTCTCTCTCTCTCTGCCGTTTCCCGCCAAAGCCGACGTGGACCCACCGGCATTGCGCCCTTTTTCCCGCCCAAACAACGACCCCCCACTTTCACGGTCCAGGCTGCGCCCGATGTTGGACACGTGTATGGGGTCGTGGACAGGTGTCGGGCAAGTAATGGGTCAAATTGATGACGAGGCGGGGCTGGCAGTGTATGTATATGCGGAGAGAGAAAGAAAGTGATTCGAGCCATTTGGCCTTTCCGAAATCCTATGTAACGACCAAACAGTCTTATTGAGAGATTTATACAAGATGTCAAAAGATTAAAATAGTCTCACTCAAAATATAAATTTTTAATGGATGTCACTCTTGGCCCTCGCCACTCCTCTCTCGCTTCTCCCATGGTTGTAGACTGTCGATCTTCGCGCCTCGTCTCACATCACCGCACCACCTCGTTGCCAGCATCGTCGCCTCGTCGTCCATCGTTGGATGGGCGGTGAAGCGATGATGCTGGCGACGAGACAGTGCAGCGAGGTGCGAAGGTCAACGATCAACAGCCATAGGAGAAACGAGAGAGGAGAGAGGCGAGCGACCATGAGAGAAGGAGAAGAGTATAGAGGCGAAAGCTGAGCAAGAGCAATTTTGTCTTTTTGCCCCTTTTCAGTAAACCCGTCAATCATCTTCTCTGGCTTTCTAGACTATCCGTGATATGGATAGTTCATGGGTTGAATTACACAATACATTATAAATGATAAAAATATTTCTCATACTTTATTACGTGTCAACGCCTCATGCAATCTCACCGTCTTGGGTTAAAAAGTATTTTAATCATGCGTTTCATCGTTTTATGTCATCTCACCACCTCATTTCATCACCTTAGACGAGGATATTTTGAATATTTTAATTACATTATATAGTCCAAGGTGTAACCTATGGAGTATTAATAATATTTTTTTAAGTAAAGGGATGAGACAGGGGATGACGTGTCGTTTGTTGCAGTGATTTCATTGCTCACTAGTGCTGCCGTTTTGACAGGTCAGCACGCCTCCCGCCTTACAATACAGTTGAAGTAGGCTCCATGTATATAGCAGCAACATTAGAATATACATACATACATACATAGATTGACGCACTCACACAAAACAAAACGGCAAAGAAAAGATAGAAGCCGTGGCCGCTTGGATTATTCGAAGAAGATTGAAGCTATCGATGCTCAATTGGAGAAGGTTGTGGCTGGCTGCCATTGTCTAATCAATTGGAGAAGGCCCCGCTTAATTTATTGGAGAAGGAGGAGCCGCCACTACTTGCTGTTTCAATTGAAGAAGTTTTTGCCATTTTCTATTTCAATTGTTTGGTGTTTGGTGAAGTATTTTTATTTCTTTTTTTATTATTATTTTGGGTTCCATCTATTATTACACAGGCCATGAAATTTGCGATTGCCAAGAATTTATCTTGAATATGTGTTGTGGATTACGGCAACTGTTATATTGTCCATCCCTTCTCTCTCAATCGGGCAATTGCTATATTGCCAGATAATAGACAACATAGCAGCGCCTATGGATTACTTCTTGATTTTAGATAAAAATGTAAAGAAGATAAATATTATATTTTATTATTTGATGATAGTGAAATTATTGATACAACGTATCAATTTAATTTATCATGATTTAACGATATGAAACAATTTAATTTGATCAGTTTAAATGATTTAATTTTTATTGTTCATTTTTTTTCTCTCTTTTTTTTAAATAATTTTACTTTCAAAACACAATTTTAGCTCAAAAGCAATAAACATATGTTTTACCTTAAAAACATGGCACTATTTTTAAAGATATATCTCTTGAAGAAGTGTGCCAATGTTGATCAAAATTTCATAATAAATATGAATGAATCATCTGTCTCCAATAAAAGGCATAGTATAATAAATTAGTAATAAAAATTATGAAATGTTTAGAGTTACTTAGTATAAATTATTTATTTAAAATGCTAATTTAATATAATTTTATCTTTTTAAGATAAGTAAAATATTTGTTATTTATTTTTAATATACCAATAAAAGCAATTTATTAATCAAGATATATATCAAAAAAGATAAGATAAAAAAAAATATTCTACACTTTTATCCTTCTCAATTTATATGTTAAAACTTATCTAACAATCTTTAAAAAATAAATCACATAACTCCTTATATAATTTTTTTTCAAATATATTTATCTTTCTCTTCTTTTAGATACTTATCTTTCTCTTCTTTAGATAAATATATCTAACCGTATCTTAATACAACATTATCTTACTCATTTTAACAAAAATTACTTTATTAAATACTATCAATATATAACAAACAAAACCTCATTATAAATTATTTGATTAAAATACTCGTGATTTGTTTTCAAAATCTACAAACAGGGTGTTATCCTCGATTACCAAATACTACATTTTCAACGCGACCATGCAACACAACGCAACAATCCCGAAGGATGCTTGAGACTTGTTACAGTTACAAATGGAAGTTGAATGCCATATGCAAGCAAACATGGTGTAGAATGCATGAGCACACAAAAAGGAACAGATTGCCCCCTCTAACAAGGCCTTTTAACTTGAGCAGAGAGAATGGATTACTATTTCAAGCCATCATAACATCAATTAAGAAGCTCTAAGCAAAGGAGGGAGGATTTGAATCCACTCCATTTGGGTTTGCTTCCATGGAAAAGGATGAGCACATTGCTCACAGCCCTTCTCCTCTCCAGCAACAACTCTCAATCCGGCATACAAGGAGGTTTCTTTCCATGGAAAAGAATCTAAGATAAGTAGCACGAAATGGAGGGGAAGAAGAAAGGTTTTGTATCTTCAACCCTTGATTCCCATTTTCCAGGTCATGGTGAACTTCTTACCTAGAGGTATTTCCAGCCCATTAATCTCTACCAAAAGACTCTTCTTCTTGTTGTCACCTCCATCTTCCAGCTCCTGGGGATACTTGAGTTCCTTTGTGCTGAACTCAACTTTGGAAGTATTCACTTGGAGGTTTCCATCTACCTCGACTACAAATGCCCCTCCAATTCCATCCAGTCCCAGCACGGTTACCTTCTCGATGATCCAACCTTTGTCGAGAGCAAATTTGCTCTCCTGCACGTCCGACCACACCTTCACAACTCCCTTATCCACGGTGGAATAGAAGTCGATATAGGTTGAATACCCATTTCCCAGTTTCATTTCTGGAAGCTCGTCTTGGTCGAGGAAAAGGTTTCCCTTGGCTTGTCCTTTGGTGGCCCCTGAGGGGAAGGTCACTATGAGGCTAAAAGGTGTCATTCTTGCTTCCTTAGAAATCATTCCACCCTGCTGCATTGGGAGAATGGTGTTTTCATACAGATGCACATTGATAACATGCAGAGGCGCCTCTAGTGTCAAGTAATGCACCTTGTCTGATACAATGGCCTGTGTCATATCGAACAAGTTGTACCAAGTACCTGGGGGAAAGAGCACTTTAACCTCTGTTTTCCCTTGCTCGAGTACTGGCGACACCATCACGCTGCTGCCTAGCAAGAATTGGGTGCTCAAGCCATAAACCTCTGTCAAGGTCGGGAAAGAGAAAAAGAGTGGCCTGGCGATTGGTGCACCGCTCAGGTGAGCTTCGTAGGTCAATGTGTACAGATATGGGAGGAGCTTGTACCTCATACCCAGAGCATTTCGAGCAGACTCAGCCACCGTCTCCCACTGATAAAGCTCTTGTCTTGGGGAATAGTAGTTTGCGTGGTCCCTTGAGAAGGGATAGAAAGCTCCCAGTTCAATCCAACGGTTGCATAGTTCTTCCGTGGGAGCAGGATAGAACCCGCATATATCTGAACCGACCATTGGAACTCCAAATATGCCAAAGTTTAGCATTGTAGAAATCGAATACTTCAAATCATTCCAGGTTCCCTGATTATCACCAGTCCAATGTGCAGCATAGTGGCCTGAACCAACAAATGTGGAGCGCGATAGTATAAATGGGCGCTTTCCTTCAATACCTAGAAGACCCTTGTGAGTTGCGATGGTTTCAGCAAAACCATACAGACTGTGAGCATCGTACTCCAAAACTCCATTGTAGTGAACCGCACTAGTGGCTATGGTTTTGTACCCTACTGGTACCTGTAATCCTGAAGCATTTATCTTGTAAGGAGGATCATCCCATCTTGTTTTAGTAATGTTCTTGCAGTCCAAGCAACAGATCCAACCAGGTCCGGTTCCAGTTGGGCATTGCTTTCCTTGTGGAATTGTGCATAGACCTGAACAGAAGTTTGAAACTTCATTCATGTCAATCCATAGACCATCCACGGGGACAAGTTTGTGGAACCGCTGAATTTCATCAGCCCACCAGTCAACAGCTTTGGGGTTAAGATAGTCAGGGAAGTTAACAGCTCCAGGCCAAACTTGTGCAAGGTAGGGCTTGCCCTCATACTTGATAAAAACATCATTTGCAATGCCTCTCTGGTAGACACCATAACTAGAATTAACAGCAATTCCAGGATCAATGATGACAATGTACTTCATGCCTTGGGCATGAATTTTGTCCAGAAATGCCAACAGCTTGGGGCGCGGGTAGTTGGTGGGGTTAAGGGTGAAATCCTTGTGCCCATCCATGTGATCATCGTCGTTCCAGATCACATCAAGCGGTATCTTGGCTTTTTTGTAATTCTCAACAACATCTTCCACCACGGAGAGATTGTGGTAACCCCATCTGCATTGGTGGAATCCTGCAGCATAAAAACGAAAAAAAAAAGTAAAATAAATCAGTTGGATATCCATTCTTTATTTTCTACCACATATAAACAAGTCCTAATGTTAACTCCAGTTTCATTTTCTACCACATAAAGTAAATGAGTTGGATAGCAGTTGGAAGTGTAAAGAACAGAGATGATGTAAGAGTGCCCAGGTAGGTTATAGTTCCTTTTCTTTTGGTCCTGTTGGATTCTAAAACCAAATAAATTCAAGAACACATTCAGTGGACTAATTTATGAAATCTATTTTCAGACAATGGATCCCAAAATAAAATTTCACATACAATAAGAAGATATTTCATTAGTTCCAAAAATTGCTGTTATGTGGGATTAAAAAAAAAAAAAAAAAGTGCTTGACAAACAGGCTGAAAAAAATCCATTTATACCCTTAAAAGATTACTAAGAAATATGAATTGTAAAGATTAATTCTTGGAGGGCAATTTGGGTATGAAAGGAATTGCCACATCTTGAAGAGGGAACAGCATCTGGTGTTATCTTCGTGATCAATGTCCTGTCGTGAAAACAATCCTTACAAGGAAAAGATGATATGAACAAGTTTTTCCCTTGCATATTTTTTGAGCAAAGATTTCTTGATTCTCCCAGTGATTTTCTAAAATGATATGCAAATGGGTCCACATCTTAGCTTATCAAGCTGTGGGGCAATTAAGATTTAACTTCACGTGAGATGAAGTAAAGAGAGAAGAACTTTCCTACAGGGTGGGCCTAAAAAAGATTTTTTTGAGAATTAAATCTCGAAGAAGAAAAATTTTGTTGCATTCTGAGTACAGCCATGAAACCTATTGATTAAAGAAAAGATGCTGGTCCCAATGAAAATAACAAAACAAAAAAGAGTAAAGGAATGGGGACCCATCCACCTACCTATATTAGATGATATTTGTATAGAAGCAGTGTGACAACTGGTATGTTTCTAATCAATGAATCACAAGAAAAATAAATTTTTTACCCCACGGCTCATACAATTGGATGGTCCAATTTCAGCTAATACTTAAATCAGTAGCAAGGTCAATGACTAATCACAATGATTATCAATGTGAACGTTATGAATGTTCATCTTTGATTTATGAGTAAAGACCGAAATGAACAGTACAGCTAAGCAGCACCAGTCAGATTAATTCCTCTACTGTTTGCCAGCAATCACTACAAAAACAAGGCCAATGAATTGCACTTAGGTAGGCAAGGAGATTAAAGCATCAGACGCTGAATCTGGACTTCTAAGCCGTGATCCTGAGCAGACAGACATGCTTGCCCCATCACATTGCTCAGTTCACAGTTTCGGGTGTCTAGATCATAAGGTTAAATCCATGACAACCTTCTTAACAAAAGAAACTTGTTCATTTGTCTCTATCTAAAACAAAACAGGTGACTCAATTAAACCCATTAAAAGCTCAAATGGATCCAAGTACTCAATTTCTCTTACAACATACGCGTATGTTTGGAATAAAGAATTTATGATGTAAAGAAAATGATGTGATTTACAGTTACATAGATGTATTCATTTCCTTTTCTTTTCCACTTTCTCCTACAAATTCTATTTCAAATCATAACATAAAACTTGCTTGGGAGGACTAACTTGCCTCTTCACATTGATCATTGCACTATTTGGGTTCCTAAACAGTAAAGGCCAGTTATGTTCCATGTGATAAGGAGGGATAACGACATTACTTTTCATTCTAGATTTGGTGTGACATTAAGTGGTGGGATAGTGTCTTTCGACTTAAGCTCATATCCCATGCACATGGGGTACACATATATCATCACGAGGTAGGGGAGAAGGGGGGGATGGGATGCTATTTGCTAGGGTAAAAAAACCCTTTTGGAATAAAGTCTAAATTTAACATGTTATTCTAATAATTCACCCGTTATGGCCATAATATCCACACGTATATGCATGCATGTGTATATATGTAATATTATTGCATTAGTGCATATACAGTATAATATTTATTTAAATATGTCAGCGTATGATATTTACATACAATAATAAATAATGTTATAATAATATAATTGAAAATACATAATATCACAATATTTTACATGGTTATCTTTTTTCGGTAAGTTATATTATATAGTTGTCACAAATTAGCATATAATATTTTTATATTAAAATAGTAAATATATAACTGTAATAATAAAATTTATAGGTTATAATTATGATTTTATTTTAACTACAAGTTATAAAATCGAACATTACAGACCATTATTTAATTATGGTATCATTGTAACTATATGATAAAATAAATAGTATTGCAATTTTTATTTTCATAATACATAAAAATTATAATAACAGTATTATATAATTATAGCATAATTAAGCATTCATAGCCTGTAAATAAACACAAATTGTTTAATGTGTTAGCATAAAAAAATTAATAGCATAAAAATATAATCACATTATAATAATCCAAAACCCAATTTCCATACTTATGACATTACTACAATGTAATTAAATGCAAAGTAATTGTGCCTAACTAGGATAGCGTGTGTGTGTTGTAAAATAAACATATGATTTTTTTTTAATTTTATTTCTAATCTCAAATGCATGTAAACAAACACATTTAGCATTCACCCTATGCTTGCCAACCGTTAACATGGTATCTATTTCTTCAATATATCATCCCCTGGTATATTATCTCCCAGGATATGGTATTTAAATTTATCTTAAAAACCAAAAGTATACTAACAGTTAAAAGCTACAACGAGGTCTTTGACAAACGAAACTAATTCATTTCACCACTCCAATGAATGAGATAAAATTAGGCAAATGAAGCAAGTTTCTTTCTTTTTCTCACCTCGATAAAAGCTAGTTTGACAGGTTTACATAGTGAAAACCTGGACATAATACGAAGCACATCAGTTTTCTAACCTCTGCTTGGATTCAATCATAATACCCCACTTAATCAACTTCCTTAAGCTTAACTCACAAGCTCCATTTGTTGAGAACCGGTTCAGCTTAAGATTGATCACTTCGATTTTTCTGATGACTGATACATACAAAGGGGAAAGGGTGGACCTAATAGCATTCTCTTTCAATGACAACTTTTTAGCCCGACCAAGAGACTAGAGTTTTTATGTTTTGTCTTTGTTAAAGGGACGGTCCCCCTCACCCACTAACAAGCCAACTCACTTCTCGGATCTCAAAAGCAAATAAAAGCATAATTGAGACTCGTGAGACAGGAATTCAATATCTGAGACTCTTTAGTATTATCACCTGTCACTAAGCTTAGCTTAATTAAAACCAATGGTAAAAAGTTCTAATGACGACTTAGGTTTAAATATGATCCACCCAATCCACCTAAATTTTTATATATTTATTTAGTGCACTGACTAGTAAAGTTTTAAAAAATGCCGGGTGGGGGGGGGGCGCGGTGTTAAGATTACTAGAAGGTGGGACTGACCGAGAGCCCAGTAGGGCATGGGAGCAGGGCGGCCAATCAAGGCGGTGTACTGATCGACAACCTCCAGCGGCGACGGTCCGGCGAAGAAGTAAAAGTCGAAAACACCCCCAATCACTTTGTACGTCAACGAGCTCCCTCTGTAAAACACATCCATCCCGTTACTGTTCATCAGCAGCACCGCGTGTGCATAGGCATCCCCACCCACATTCCTCAAATCCATGTAAACCGGGTGCGACCCGTATAAATCCGTGTTCAGATTGATCGCCGACACATCCGTCGTGTACAGCGTGTACGGGTCGTTCGGGTTCAACCGGATCCCGTGCGGCTGTGTGTTCTCCCCCAGCCCGTACAGCGCCGCGTCCTTGGGCAACCGGGTGGATATCTCCAGGTACTGGTCCTTGAACACCAAGTCACTGTACGGGTCGGATTCATCGGAGCTGGAGTTAAAGAGGGTCTGGCCGTTGGATCGCCGCTTCACCGCGAAACCGAACGGGTCCGCGGTGTAGCAGAATATCAGCTTCGACCCGGAGTACTCGGAGGCGGCTATCGGGTTCTTTCTGGACCTCCCGATTGTTTGCTTCAATGTCGGCGGCTTCTCTCTCGGCAAGAGTTCGTACGGCACCTCCCACCTTGGCTTCTCCGCGTCTGTAATGTGAACCCGCAACCGCTCGCCCGTTTCGTGCCTGAAAATGAGGAGGAACAGAGAATCAGAAAGATCGGACGGTGGCAATTAGAGCGGTCCATCACAGACCATGGAGCAGCAATGCAAGGCAATCAAGTGTTCACTTAGTAAATTTATTAATCACCCCCCAATGAACTTCCCGAAACGCTTGTGGTTGAATTTGGGACTCGAAATCCCAAAATCAATCTCATTATCTATCATTAAACTACAATTATAATGTAATAATTTGAAAAGTTAAATTACTTGACATAGAGCTGCAAATGGGGGATATCAGGGCCGTAGATGGTATTCTTCTGCTTGACTTGGAGGTGGCCCACGAGGCCGCCGTCAGGGGACTCTTCAATGGAGATCAGTCGGTAGCCCTTGCCAATCTTGGGCGGGGCTGTGGAGGCTTTAGCCGCAGCTGCACCAGCGACCCACAGAATCAGAGCTAGGAAGATGAAGCAGGAAGAAGTGGCCATGGCTAAGAAGGCGGAGAGCAGAGTGGCCACTGTCTGTTTAGGGTTTGAATATATATATAGAAAGTGAGAGTGAAGTGGAGGACGAGGGCAGTCATCGGATACATGTGAGGTGGGATTAGGTTTTGCTGGAATCGCGGTACCTTCTTGCATGTGATTGATCAGGTCCGTCGGGCCCCACTGTTCTGAACCCACCCTTTTCAATCCTCTCTGGTCCCGCTTCGATCTGTATCTTTGATTGCGCTAAGTTCCGTCGGCTTTCTTTACGTGCGATTTTCTTTCTCAGATACTGTTAACTTTTCTCTCAGAATACCGTATATGGTTCCCTTTTAAAAAATTTCATGTTTTTATGGTAAAGGTGGTAGTTCAGTTAGTTACTGTGAGTTCCCCCTCTTGAAAGGTTAAGTGCTTGAATTTCCCTGTAATTTGATGATTTTAGATTATAAGATTCACAAATTTATCAAATTCAGACCTATAACTTTGTTAAATAAAATTCTTCATGGGATGAGAACTCTTGCACGATTTTCTCTATTCGTATTCTCAATTATGTAAAAAGGAATAAATTACAAGTTGGATATTTAACATTTGTGTGGAAAATTAATCAAACTCACGACCCATCAAACTACACCGACATATAGTTCACCTTTTGCCATCTCATCTATATTTTGGGGAGTAAATAAAATTCTTCTTAGAGATTTACTCAAGTGGTACTAGAAAAAAAAAATTGAGTAGATAAATGAATGAACAAAAAAAATGATGTATTTATGTAATAGAAATGATTTGAACACTTGCTAATATATATATTAGCAAACTAAATTATTAACTCAGATAATAACTTTGACTCATCCAATACCAAACTAATGATTTTGAATAATTTAACCGAACTTATTACTATCTTGTTTGACTGATTCAACCTAATTTTGAACTAATTCAACTAATTGTGCTGATGATTCATGAGATATCTTCTCATTTTGTTGGGTTATCTTTTAGTTTGAATTTGTTGACTCCAAGTCTTCTTGTTCAGTCAAACTCTCTCCATTGATTTTGAAATCATTGTGAGGATTCACAATCTTATCATTCCAAGTTTTTTTGGGATTCTTCATTTCTCTTTTGATTTTCACATTTTTTGTTGCTAACATGTGATGTATCACTAAAAATACGGATGACTCGACGAATCATCTTATAAAAGGTTTGCATTTAAGGGTTATTACCTAAGTTAAATAAGTCATCAAATGTCCAAATCTCGTGGAAATTGTAAAAATTAACCATGTCTCAAAAAAAAAATTATTTTTAGCCACTTTTCTGAAAAAAATCGTTTTCAGCCACTTAAACAAACTAATTACTAAAAATAGCCACTTTTCAGTTTTGACTCAATTTTAACCCTGTCAATTATTTTTGTAAGTCTGTCATTTTTTTATAAGTTTTAATCCATCCAATTTTGACCCTGTCACATTTTCAGTTAAGTACAATTTTAAAAAAATAAAAAAAAAGTGACTATAGAGTGTAATTAATTTGTTCGAGTGGCTATAGAATGTAATTAGTTTATTTGAGTGGATGAAAACGATTTTTTTCAAAAAAATAGTTGAAAACAATTATGTACATTTATTCCAAATCTCTAGATAACCTATTGGTGTCCCTAAAAAATTGTATGTTTTTAAGGTTGATTGAAATTGTAATTAATACCTCGTAAAATGTACAAGATTATAGATTTAATTTTTTTTTAAATTCCTCAATCTCAATATTTTTAATTATCTTTTATGTACAGTTCCAAACTTAACTTTCGATGTGGAGTGAGGTATTTGTGTTGACGTGAGAATAGTAGATTAGGAAGTATTTTTTGTTTTTTAAAATAGTAGTAAATTAGGGAACAAAAAATCTTTTACTCTTATCATGTCACATAAGAGCTACTTGATATATATAATTAGGGTTGTGTAAATAATTGGTTCGATTATTGAATTGATTGAAATTTACTAACCGATTAAATTAAACCAAGAATCAAAATCGAAGATCGATTAATCAAAAAAATTAAACTAATTAATAACTAAAAAAATCAAACCCAAATCGTATCAACAGAATTAAACTAATTAAATTGAAAAAATACAAAAAAATCAAAATAACTAATAGGAAATACACAAAATAGAAGAAAATAACATTATTTTATAAACATCAAAATAATATTATTTTAAAATTTAGTCGATTCGGTTAATTTGATTATTCCAATAAAAAAATCGAATAGAAAATCAAAAAGTTATATTTTGAAAAAAATTAACAGAATCAAATTGATACAAGAAAAAAATTGAACAGAACCAACAAGTTAATCGATTTGATTCAATTAATTCAAGTAAACTAAATTTTTAGTCTACCTATAACACCAATGATTCTAAGAGAGTTTTGGCATTATTTCTGAGGCTTGAGGCTATAATTTGGAAAATAGTTCTATTTCAGCAATATCTTAAAAAATAATTTGATGTAAATAACATTTTTTTTGAAGGGTAACAAAAATATTTATCAATTTTTCTTGAAAATCTGAAAATTGAAATAGTGTACAACTTTGCGTATCATGCTATAACAATGAAATACAAATTTTCAACAATAAAATTGTACAATTTTGTTTCTTTATTTAATTAGAGTAGTTTTATAATTATCATAATATTTCTATTTTATTGTTTTAATAGTACTTCTTGCAGTCAAATTAATTTTTTTTTTTGCTTTTCTATAAAATATTCATGACATTTTGGCGTACTACAAGACGGTAGTTCTAAAGCCTTTTGATTTTTGATAATAAATTTATAACCTACTTTGAGTTTAGTTAATATCAAATACGGGAAAGGTATTTGGTAACATAAATTTCGCTTCAACTCAATTTAGTTAAGTTAGTTTGGGAGTTTGAACTCAACTTCTAATGTTTTTAGTATGTTAGGTGAGTTTAAGTGTTCATTAGATAATTATAATTAAAATTTAACTCAAATCAACAATTTATCGTATTATTTAATTATTTTGTTTTGTTTTTATCTCCTACTCTGAATAGTCCTTATATGTGTAGTATTTGATTTTTGAGAAAAGTCGAATTAAACCAAGACCCCAAAAAAATTAAAAATTGAAACGAGATCGAATAGTTCGATTTTTTTTTTTTAGTTTATGTTATTGAAAAATATAACCTTTTTTTTTTCCAAAATTTGAACAAAAAATTGTGATAATATGATCAAAATCAAACACTATATATATATTTTTTAAGTATTTCATAAAACAAAAACTCAGCCCGTCTACAGTTTTATATTATGGCGTAGTCTAAGCCTCAAAACTAAAATTGAAAAAAAAAAATAATTCCAATCTACCGATATATATACATTCCTCTTAACATAAAAAATATATATACAAAAATTAAGAAAATCTTCGTATGGCTTCATTTTAAGGTTAGAACTCTCTATCTTCGTATATTTTAACTCCCTAAGTATTAAATAATTTTTTGACACGAATATTAGTATTTGTGATCAAACAATATTTTTTATCTTAAGAATAACACATAACAATGCAAAGAAATAGTAAGAGGTATTTGCCAAATTTTGACAAATAGTAAGAAACTAAGAACTAACTATATTGTAAAATCCTGCATGCAATTGCATAGAATTTAAATACCAGTACAATCAGTGCCAACTGGAGGCATAGGTCATTGAGCCCTATGCTTCGGGTCTTAGAAAAGAGGGGCCAAAATCACTAATTTTGAGCATTAATTAAATTTTTTTATTTTTTTATATACAAAATCACTAATTCTATTTCATAATAATTTTTTTTATTTAAATTCATACTCTATTTATTTTGTTGTTCTATTTCGATGAGAAGGCCCCCAACTCCTTAGGTTCACAGATTATCTTTCAAATTTCAATCTTAGGTAATGAATTGTGAGATATCGTTTAGATGAGTAAACTCTCTAAACTTGGATCATTTTTTAATATTGGACAATAAATAGTGAAGTGTCTAACTCTCCCAACTCTCAAAGTCCATGGATCATTTTCTAATATTAAACAATGAATAATGAGTTGTAAACCAGTAATACAATAAAAAAGGAAGCAAAAAGTGGTATTATTTTAGGAGGATAATTTTATAAAAAAGATTCTTTGAATAATGAAAATTTCATTTGAAGAATTCACACTCATCTAGGCATTAAAGAAAAAAAATAAAAGTAAATTGATGATTTTTTAATTTACAAGATCTGATTGTGAACTCTTTATATTTTTTGCTTATTTAACTATTACGTTTCAGATCCTTTTCTATTTTTTATATTGTTAAATACAAAAAAATACTTTCTAAACTTAAATATAAAAATTTAATTAGTGATTTTACATCTTAAAAGTAAAAGAAATTAAATTTTAAATAATTTTTAATATTTATTTATACTACCAAAATAACTTTTGTTTGGAACCATTAATATTGTTAAGATGGGGTTAAATATACCAATAATCACTCAACTTTGCATTTTATTATTATTTGGTCATTAAACTTTGAAATATTATCTGTTAGTTACTAATATTTTAAAATTGTTACTACTTAGTCACTGAATTTTAAAATATTACCTGTTAGTTATTAATATTTTAAGATTGTTTCTTACTCGTCACTCATTAGTCACTGAACTATAAGTTCACGAGTGACGAATGAAAAATAATTTTAAAATATTAATGACTAACAGGTAATATTTTAAAATTTAGTAACTAACTAGTAATATATTTGAAATATCAATGACTAATGGATAATATTTTAAAATTCAATGAACAAACAGTAATAAAATATAAAATTAAGTGATTATTAATGTAATTAACCGTTAAAAGGCCTAATAAAGAATAACAATATGCTCTTTCAGTTAAATGGTAATAATCCCCTGCGTGTTTATAAAAACGTTGAGAATGGCCCGCAAAAACGTCGGGAATGCTCACCGTGGCATTCTTTTCCACATTTTTTAAGAATTACTGGCAAATGTCGGTGCCCAGAAAGACTTTTTCTCCCTCATATTAATGTTTTAGTAAATGCCAGAAATGCGGGTCACTCAAATTATCTTTCATCAAAGAAAATAATATTACATGTGTTCTTTTCTTTTTTAAATTGCCTATCAATTATATTCAGAATTTCAGATAAATTGCTCCTATACTTTATCGAATTGTGTCTATTTGATTTGAGCACTCTCTTAACTTTAAATTAGACAAATTAATTTAAAAAAAAAAATTAGTTTCCACACGCTATCTATTACTAATTGCGTTTAACCCCTTGTATGGAATGAATGAGTTTCATGAAATTTTGTATAATTCATTTTCGGTTTCAACTCTTTTATGTGTGGAATGAAAAAAGTAATAATGGCATTAAATTCAAGTATATATTAAACCAAATTCTAGCAAGATAGGTGAACTTTAATGTTTATTTAGTTCTAATTTCTATTTCTAATTCTATAATTAATTATTTAGTTAATTTCTAATTCTAAAATTAATTTTAAAATTTAATGTATATATGTAACATCCCGCATCGAGCGATGGGAAAGACCGGAACAACTTACCCTAATGGACCTACTCGAACTTCCCAAATAGTCACCTATCCTTGAGTTTCCACAACTCAAGCACGCTTAACCTTAGAGTTCTTTACCTGCATTCAGCCCAAAAAGTATCCAGCTGGTGTTGTTTCTTTCCTTACTTATTCTCGATATATACTACTATTCTCTGGGCTCCTTGGGGTATTACATTCTCCCCCCTTAAGCACATGACGTCCTCGTCATGTGACCTATAACTGGTTCCAGATCTTCTCCTCTTGGGGGCTACCATCCTAGAAGCCTACTAGAAGCCGCTCCTTGTACAGACCCTCAACCCCGGCACCACTCCTCGCCCTCATCTGACCGCCTTCACCTAGGGTCGGTTTTGATATCACCTATAACATCCCGTATCGAACGATATAAAAGACCGGAACAACTTATCCTAATAGGCCTACGCGAACTTTTTAGGGGGTCACCCATCCTTGATCTTCCCCATCTTAAACACGCTTAACCCCGAAATTTCTTGCCTACATTTAGCCCAAAAGGTCCTGGGGTTATTTCTTTCCTTATTTATCTTCGATATATACTATCATTCCCCGAACTCTTTGGAGTATTACAATATATATACATCCAGAATATAAAAATTTCTATATATGTTTTTTTAATAAATTTTTTTTTTTATGTATACTTTAAAAAAGTTTTTATTTCAAGGGCTGTGAATACGCTGATATCATTAAGTACTATGGTCTTAATTGAGGTGATTAAAAATTAATTAGCGTAAACGCGAGCAAATTCATGTGTTAGAACAGCGTCGCCACGTGACATGTGATGTGCGTGTGAGTATGAAAAGGGACAAGAAAATAAAAAACACCGCAATTATCGCAATTATAATACACTTTGAATTACTTACTGAGATGTCTGAATAATTTGACTGATGGGTCAACTAATAAAGTCATCTGTCATCTGTCAGATAAATCCTTGGATTAATGATTACATCAATTAATTATTAATAATTTTAATTCTGAAGAGTGAAAGAGAATCTAATGTCAATAAACGTCGGCGTTTGATGCATGACAAAAGATTACGCTAATTACTATAATAAATTAATACTATTATAGTAATTTGGAATCTCTTCAGTCTAATATAATTGGTTTAAATAAATATATTAAATATTAAATGTTAAGAATTATGGGTCCGGTAGGGGCACTGCCCCGTGCCCTTGTCTTTGTCGCAAAAGTAATATTTTCTTGCTGGTTAAAGAAAAAGTAATATCTTTTCAGTAAGAGTCATAATTTCAATTTGTCACGCTTTTATATCTCTCTCCCTTTTTTGTTTTTTACTTTAGGAAAAATAAAGCAGTACTTTTCAGTAGAGTGTTCAATGTTTAGGTACACGATGTTCGTGTTGTGTGTTTACTTGTTATTTATAATTAGGTAATATTAATAAATTATAATAAATATTATCTTGTTTTTAGATCAAGTATATTTATTATATTTTATTTTAATTTTTAAATAATTCTATTACTTGATTAAATATTTCAAATATATAATTATTATTATTTAATAAATTTATTTGAAAACTAAAAAATAATTAATAAATACATCTTATTATTTAAAAAAAATTATTAAAAGGCTTAATACATATGATGTCCCATTATTTAATTTATGATGTTCAAAATATCAATATTTGAAATTTTAATTTTTAAAAAGTATTATTTTAAATTCTTTTCATAAGAGAACGTTAAACATACATATGAACATGCTCGTTTTCAATGCATGTATGGACACGTCTGTTTTCATAAATGACATGCTACATGGATGATTGATTTGCTATATTTTCATAATTTGAATGATTTATTGTACTCATTTAATAATTAAAAAATATAGCATTTAGATCATAATACGCAAAATATCAAAACTTTTATCTCAATTATTAAAAATTATTGTTTTAAATCCTTATCTTAAGACACAAAAGAGAATATAAACAATAGAGTGAGAAAGTGATGGAATCAAGTTTAATTAAAAAAAATAAAAAAATAGAGATTAATTATTTTATATTTTGTGATTGAGAATAGAAGAAAAAAGTTTTTTTGAGTTAGTGATTCAAATATTTAGATGTTTGAAATTTAAGATTTTTTTAAGTTAGGAGTAATTTGGTCTTTTGCCCTTCAAGATAAATTTTAATCTGATGTGATTCAAAGTTTTTTATTATGACATAACACTTTTTCTTTTCTATATGTATGTTTTACGTGGTGTAAATAACAATTTTGTTTATTCTCGATCGAGGTAAGCACTTAAAACAACAATTTGTAATAATTGAGATACGAAATCTTGATTTTTTTTTACATTATGGATCAAATACTATATCTTTTTATTGTTGATAGAGCACAACAAACCAATTAACCTATTTAAATACTATCAATTGGTCATCCACATGGCTTGTTGTCCATGTATTCATACACATACTAACGTTCGATTACTGTAAGAACTTAAAATAATAAATTTTAATAGTTGATATACAGACTTTTAATGTTTTGCCCATCACAAATTAAATGTTATATTTTTTAATTGTTGGGGAACACCGTATATATTAACCTATTTTTATAATTTTAATATTATTTTTTGTTATATAGACAATGGTATGGCTAAGCAACAATTTTTATTTTTAAATAAGATACATCTAATACATCTTGTTTAATATCAAAATAATTTTATTAGTTCACCCTTTGAAACTTAAGATGAAGCTAACGCACATACCTCATTTTTTTATATTAAAATGTTTTATAAAGATATATGTAATATTGATGGATGTTGATTTTTTACTTTGATTAATTTTCAAATTAGTTTAGCGTTAAACTTAATTACTGCAACTCTAATAGAATAAATGACACCTTAAATATTATAGTGATTATTATGTTAAGGTTAAAATTATATTATATAAAAATATTACGTAGACATTTAAATTTAATATTTTAAGTAATAATTTTTTAGAATCAAAAGGTGAAATTCCTTGTCCCGTAATTTAGTTCCAATATTTTTACAAGGGGTTAAATTACGAAACCTAATAATGAAATTCGAACATAAAATTTTTCACCAACTATATAGCGGCTAAATTCAGAACTCTTTGAAATTAACACACGTACGATTCCAATCACTATGCTATTACGTGGGGGCAAACCGAAGAGTGTTCTCAATTTTCAATGCTTTTTAAAGGTTCCACTGGTAGGGATAGGATTGGGGGAAGATAAGCTTTGGATTCCTAAGTTACAGAAAAAGCTCAAATCTCTAATGCATTTGATACGAAATCCAATTTCGAGGCTACATCAAATCTCTAGCTAATGCATTTAACATTATGCTTCTTATGCACGGTTAAAAGTTGTTCCATAGTTTTGAAAGTTCATATTTTGAAGTTAAAAATAATTTTTTAACATTCAAAATTTCAAACATCAAATCTAATATTTATTTAAAGTATCATTTGTTAAAATAAAAAAAATAAAATTATACCAAAATAAAATTAAAATGATTAAAATAAAATTAAAAAATATTTTAAAATTTTTATCGGACTGTTTGTTAAATTTTTTAGAATGTGAGGGATATGGATTATTTTTTCTTATTTGTAAGATCTTAGATAAATTTATATGAAGGGACAGAGAGAAAAATTTATCTGAATAATTTTAGATAAGAAATCACGTGATTTCTTTTCAGTGAATTTTCAGATAAATTTAACAAATATAATGAAAAATACTTTTATCTTGAATGCTTTTCATATTCTAATTTTTTTCAACCCATATCTTGGTTAACAAACACTACTAGTAGCATAATGTTAATGTTAATCTAGGGGTTATATCACAAATATCAACTTTCATGTAAATCAGTGAATTGAAATATGATTGCGCTTTTGCACTCTAAATAAGTATTTGGTGAGTAACTAATAGTTGACATTACAAATATTAGCACCTGCATCAAAAACCAAATAATATTTAGGGAATGAATGAATTAACAATAATAGAAAGTGTTCGTTGTCCTTTCTAATTTTTTTTTAAATGAGTAATGGGTGTCTCCGTCGTAAATGTCAACTTTCACCTCAAAAATCTTTTAATATATATATATGTAAACTATATATTAATATGTAGTTTACATATTAATATATTAATATTATTTTTCAGCAAAGTGAAGCTCTTTGAAGAATGTAAATATATATTAATATGTAAACTATATTTTTTCAATAAATGTAGCATTTAAACTTAACTTTTCAGATTGAATATTATTTTTCTCTAACTGAAACGTTTTTTCCGACACACGCTGACGAGAAAGGGCCCACTTTCTTAACTATGAATGGTTGTCGTTTTATAGCAAAGCAAACAAAAAAACTTGTCGTTTTATCTTTCATGTTTAGTAATTTCAACTAACAAAATTTCAATAAATTATGAGTAATGTTATTTATTATTTTTATGATAACCGTTAAGAGATAATAATAAATATATTTTATTTTTAGATAATGGGTATCTATTATATATTATTTTAAATAATTAAATAATTTAATTATTTGAATAAATATTTTAAAATATGATTATTTATTAACTAATTAAATTATTTAAATACTAAAACATAATATAATAAATATATTTTATTTAAAAATATAATATATTTATTATTATCTTAAAAAAATTATTAGCATTATGCATACATTATTTATTCATAATGACTTTTATTATATTAGCCATAATATATAATGCCATCTCAATAATTAAAAAACATGGCGTTTAATTTTTAATGTATAAAATACTAAAATTTAATATTTTAACTATTAAAAATTATTGTTTTGAGTTCTTACCGTGACAAAATATTAGGATGTGTGTGAACGCGATTGTTTTCACGAGTGACACGTCACGTGGATGACTAAGTAGTAATATTTGAATACACTTACTGGTTTGTTGTGCTCCCTCATTAGTTAAAAAATATGGTGTTCGATGCTTAATATATAAAAATGTTAAATTTTTTTATCTCAACTATTAAATATTATTTATAGAAAAAATTATTACTTTAAGTCATTATCCTAATTAAGAGTAAACAAAGTTGTTATTTACACCACGTAGAACATACATGTAGAAAAAAAAGGTGATATTTCATGAAAAAATCATGTCAACAAGACATACTAGATTAAAATTTATCTTGATGGAAAAAAGACTAAATTACCCATAGGTTAAAAAAATCCTAAATTCCAAACATCTAAATGTTTGAATCACTAATCCAAAAACTGATACCTTTTTCTATTCTCAATCACAAAATATAACAAAACCAATCTCTATCATTTCTTTTTGTTGAACTTGATTTCATCACTCTTTCACTTTCTTATTTATATGCTCTTTTATATATCAAGGTAAAAAATTAAAGTAATAATTTTTAATAATTAAAATACATAATCTTGATATTTTTATACATTAAAGAACAAACTCTATAATTTTTTAATTGTTGATAGAATACAACAAACTAATCACTTTATTCAAATACTGTCAACTTATTATCCACGTGGTTTGTCACTTTATGAAAATAGGTGCATACAGGGGCAAATCCAAAAATTCTATATAGAGGAGGCTGAATTTTTTTTTTTTTTTTTTGAGATATAGAGCTGCATATCATAAATTTTAGGGTGAGTTATAATTTTTTTTTGGTTGAGTTATTATTAAAAATTATTTTTTTATATTAAAAAAATTAATTTTAATAATGGATTGCCCTGAGCTCTAACCTAGAACAGCTCACATGTGGATCCGTCACTAGGTACATTCATAGGCCCTTTAATGTTTTGCCACGAAAAAAATTTAAAATAATAATTTTTAATAATTAAAATATTAAATTTTAATATTTTATATATCATAGATTAAATATTATATTTTTTAATTATTGACCAAAATGCGTCTATATTAAGCCATTCGGTACGTCCGATTACGCTATAGGCTACGTAGACCTGGGCCCACATGCATCAAATTGTTATTATTTGGCTTTATTTGGATAATGTTTCAATTGGTCATTACGTTCTTCATCGCATAACATTTTGGTCATAATTGTCTCCGTGAAACGTGGAGCTTCCCAAGCTGCATTGCACAATTTAATAGATGTGGCAATCAAAGGAGAGAAGCAAAACAAAATTAGCGACCTGCCAAAAATACCGCAATGCTCGGCTCTATAAATTTTGAGAGAATGAAATTGGAGACAATTGTGTTTAAATAATACTGAATCAGATGCGTTAATTGAGACACAAATTGCTCTTGAAGCAATTGATTGTTACGCTACTTTCATTGTCGACGTTCGAAATTGATGAATTGTGATTCATTTGTTCGTGCTAAAAAAATAAATACGAAAGAGAGGAAGAGAAAGCACTCAATGAAATTTTTACGTGGTTTAGTCTGAAGATACTTAGTCCACGACTGTCTCTCTGGTTATTTTGATAGAATAACAGTATGTTATTATTATTTTTTTTCATATAATGGCTCTTGACCCCTATTTATAGCATGAAGTGTTTATAATTTGAATAAAATTTAAAATGAAAGAATAGTATCACGAAGATAATATTTCTTTATTAACTCCACATAATCGGGAACGAATCCCACTTTTTATAGGAATTTGATTTATCTTAAATTGGGAAGGTTGACTCCTATGATCGTTTCCGATAAATTCGCTATTTCGTTATTATGCGAGCTGAGTAGTCTGACGGTGTATCCTACATTTTAAGACTTTCCGTAATTTGACTTAGTTGAAGTGACTAGCGATCTTGTCATGACATCTTTAACCCGGGTAATGACTTGCGACCTCGCCATGACGTCTTCAACGTGGGTCTTAGTGGTCTTTAGAGAGATGGGTCGATCCATTGGACTTCTTCTAGTCCATAAAATCGGCCTAAAAAATACCTGTAACACATAAAATACACCATTTGTTACAAAATAAAAAAATCTTTACATACTTGTAATAATTTTATTTTGTATTTATATTTATAATAATTCGATAGATTCTTCCCATCACAAATTTTAGAAAAAAAAATTCAAAATTGCCTCCAAGATACATGTCAAATGATTAGACCATAATAAATTGAGATTCACATAATAAGTCATGGATTTAATTCTTTATCTTATACACTAAAATAAAATCTCTACTTGTGATTTATCTCTTCTATCAAATCGAGGACATGAATAATGAAGGCCGCACAAAGATGGTCATTCTAAAAAAAAATTCAAAATTGATCAAAAAGAATTCAAAAGTGCCATTATATCACCCAGAAAGTAGAACTGAGTCTCAAGAATTTTGAGATTAAGATAATTAATTTAATGTGTCAAATAAGATAGAAAAATTCACAAAGTTAGATAAGGTAACACCCAAATCATGACTGATAATTAATTAATCGTCACCTCAATTATTATTATCAATTAAAAATAGAATTGTACAATATTTTGGTCAGGACACTACATACCATACTACATGGTCAAGACTTGGAACCCATAATGGCTCACGTCTATCCACGCGAACTTCATTAATTATTGATAAAATTTTACGCATCCTCAGTCCCAATAATTCAATTACTTTTTCTATTTTATTTGCTCAACACGTCACTGATTCCAATAATTAATATTCAAATAAAAATATCTATAATCTATTTTTTTAACTTCTTTTATTAAAAATGAGCATGTTTCAAACAAAATACTAAAATTAAAATAATTAAACTTGTGTAAAAATCAAATCAAAATGAATCTATGGGATAAATACGATTCGAAAAACTAAATAAATATAAAAAAATTAAACTGACTGAAAAAATAAAAAATAAAAATTATTTGACTAAGAATAAGTATTATTCAAATAAAAAAATATTACTAGATTAACGATAATTTTTAGTCCATTAACTTTTGTCAACAAATTTCAGTTGAGAAATATTATTTGATTAAAAAAATTATTATTAAAGTAAGGATAAGTGTTATTTGAAAAAAAATATTAAAAAAAAAATTAATAGATTAATCTTTGTGAACACATCTCAATTTAGAAATATTGCATGATAAAAAAGATTTATTATTCGAGTAAAAATAATATTAGTTGATTAAAAATAATATTATTTAATTAATTTTTTTTACTCTAATAAAAATGACATTTCAATTCATTTAATTATTTTGATTTTTTTTTAATAAAGAGATGAAATTGAATCAAAATAACTAAAAATTCAAATTTAAAATCGAACTGACCCCATCTACAAATTAAACCAAATCAAACTATAAATTTTAATTAATTTAATTTAACCTAGTGAATCCAAATTGATAAGCTGGAGAATGAATTTAAAATGTTTATACAAAACAGTATTCCTTTGCTTAAAAATTATGCAATGGACGGACAGAAGTCAGAAGCGGCAACGTGAAACACGGAGGATCCCTCGTCAAAGTTTAATTAATATAATATATAAAAGATTCAGCAACAGTGAAGTTGGAACAAATGATTCAGAATCGAGTCTCACCAGCAGCAGTATGAGAGCAATTTCTTAAATGAGGGAACTCTTTGTGCGCAGTGTGCACTGGTCTAGCTGCTGTTAGTTGGCTGAATCACTATGATTAACTTCCTCTCACATTCCTGTCAGGTCGGGAATAAGGTTATAGGTGTCAAAAGGGCCGGCCTGGCCCGGCCCGAGTCGGCCCACGGGCTTTTTAAACGGGTCGGGCCGGGCCCGGGCCCTTTTATCATTGATAGGGCCCGGCCTGACCCACGGCCCCCCTTCAAAGGGGTCGAGCCGAGCCAGCCCGTGGGCTAGAGGGCCGGGCCGGGCCCTTAGCCCACGGGGCCTAACGGGCCGGGCCGGGCCCTTTTTTTTTTCTTTTTTTTAAATAATTTTTTTAAAAATAATACATATAATATATACATATATAAAAATTAATTTGTTTCTTTTTAAAATATTTTCTATCTTAATTCTTAAGTTTTAAATATTATTTCATTATTTTATATGCCTTATAATTTTTTTTGTGAATTGATATAAAAAATAATGTACATATAAAAAGGAGAATGTTTATTTATAATTTAAATATATAAAAAATTTAACTTAAAATTTTTAAATAAATTAATTGATGGTTATTATTTATATATATTGTGAAATTAAATTTTTTAATATCTAATATTAATAATTACTAAATAATAACAAAATTAAAAAAAAACCATTCCGGCCCGTATGAACAGTAACGGGCTGGGCCGGGCGGCCCGGGGGCCGCCTGGCCCTTTTGACACCTCTAAATGAGGCGTTTGGGGGAGCGATTTCACCTTTCGAAACAAATATATAAAAGATTAATTATTATTATATAATCAAAATCCCATAACCAAAGTCTTATCTGACTCTTGTAGGTCTGTACCGTTACCTCATTTATTTATTTACATAATAATTGCACTGTCACGTGCAACCCCACGCCCTCCTCACGCATTTCCAGGTTCAGAGCACGCGTTCTTCTAAATATAATTTGATTCTTAAAGTTAATAGTTTTTAAATTTTATATTTTGTAATAAATTAATTATTATATTTTAAATTAATAAATTTTTATTATAATTCAACACCTCTTTTAATTTTTTTTATTAAATTTTATTAATAAAAAACTAACTTGATATATATTAATATAAATTAAAACACTATTATAATCAAGTGATTTTGAGATTTATGTATGTTGTATTTAGAAAAAGGAATCTAATCTCAAAGAAAGAGGTCCAAAAGCCTATAAGAAGAAGAAATTCACGAAAATAAGTCAAAGGTGTATGAAGTTATTGGATGATCAAGACTGAGGAAGTCATTGGATGATCAAGACTAAGGGACATCAGTCCAAGCGACTTAGATCGAGAGGCCTCACTTGGTCAGAGCCTCTCTTGATGCCTTCTGAAGACTCTCTCGAGAATTCATGAGTTACTCGGGAATTGTTATTTGCAAGATTCTCATGGTTCACTTAGACTCAGAAGTCTCTTTTTCAACCATGTGAGGGACCTTTCTAGGAAATTGCAAAGCTCAAGAGACTTGATCTTCAAATACTATTCACACAAAACTGTGATAACTGTGATAAACAGAGTTAATTCTACTCTTGATATCATTGCCAACAAATCCAAAAGAGAGCTTGAAATGCCTTTCGAGAATTGTGACTCTCCTTCCATTTGTCAGTCTCCTCTTTCTATATATAGAAGACTCCTTCTCTAACAAAGCTACACTCACAACTTTACTTAGATTGTCATTTTACTTGCTTTTTGCATTTTACACTTTGGACACAAGATTGATTTAAATATCGAAGAGCCTGTGTAAGAGACTCACTCGTGCCCCTAACTAATTTCTTTATTGTAGGTCTCTTAAAGACTACATTTGAGACACTAAATTTATTGTTGTATTATGACAACAATAATATTAATCTATACTATGCTAATTTTCATTAATAGAATTTGGCGAAAAGTAAAAATATAAATCAAATTATAACAAAAATTAAAATTTAATAGTTATAGAACAAAAATTAAAATATAGTGATTAATTTGTTAGGATGTATAAAGTTTAAGAAGTAATAATAATGTAATTTACCTTATAATTTGAGTTGGGTCTAAATAAATGATGCTTTTAAATTGAAATACATAGGGTATTATTTGAAATAGAAGATTCTGCTCAAATTCAATTGATGTTGGATTTATAAAAATACTTTAAATTTATTTTTAATAGATTTATCGCAATATAAATATGAATAGGATAATGTTGACCATACCTCTATTATATACTGTGAAGGAAGACTATCCAGATGGTCCATATGGTCCCATTGTCCGTGAATAGAACTTGATTGCTGTGCTTGTGAGGTTATATTCGGTTGGACCAAATGAGGTCAATATTATAGAATCTATCAAAGATCTCGTACGTGGGATGAGTATTTGTTTTAAAACTAGATGGAATCGAGACCAATTTCATAGAATTCACACTATAATTAGTGTTCTTTTCTTATCAAAGGGAGCGGTAGAAGATGGGATCGCAACAGCAGAGAGTGGGGTCTGGCGACGGGTCTATTTGGAAGTAGCTAGCACTTGCAAGCACTCCAACGCTCGAATGAGTGAGAGAGTAAATGAAGTGACAATGTATCGATAAATCAAAGAGTAAAACATATATTGACTCTAAAAAATATTGGTTGATATAGAAGGAGAAGTCGTCCTTTTGCATGCATGGATCGTGCGTTTACAGGTGATGGGATTGAGTGTCCGGCGCTGGTGTGGGTTTTCAAGTGACAGTATGGTATCGACGAGACCCTCATTAATGAGGATGAGATTTAAGCGGACGCGTGAATACTCAGTATAGGGGCTGTAATGATGCTGCTACAGGATAACGTAGGGCTAGGGACGGGCTAGATTGGGGAGTGGGAGTTGGGTTGAGATTGGGTCGGACGGTCCAATTACAAATTTATTCTTAATAAAATTCAAAAATTACCAATCGAGTCATCTCACTTTCTTTTTCTTAGCCATTGCCGCCGACCACCTCTTCCTCTTCATCTTCTTCTTCTCACTCATTGACCGATGAACACAACAAGTGCTAGGTTTCAACAATGTCACGATTTGGTCCTACTTTGACTCTTTCTGCCAAGCTTAGGACTTGTTTAACGTGCCAACTGCAGTTGGAGTGAACAATCATGATTTTTGCAATCTGTTGGAAGCCTTATCTTGTTAGCCTCTAGTATAAATAGGGGGTGCAATTTGTTTAATAAAAGACAGTAAATCAATTTCACTTAAGCCTTAATGCTTCATGGCTCAAGCTAGCTCACTTAGCTTTTTTTAACTCTTCACAATCTACAAACTAAGCAAGAGACTTCCAGCTCCTTTTCTCTCTTTTCTTGCATGGCAGAAATTTGGTATCAGAGCTAGGAGTTCCCAAAATGCTTCCAGCTCCCAGAACCCAACCACTTTAGAAATGTTCTAGTAGTTCAAAGAATGCATGTTGCGTCATATGCAGCAAATGGTTACTACCATTGCCAATTTCGTCTATCGAAGGCCCGATGAAGAATCTACCACCTGACAATGCCGACAACGAGATAATAGCTTTCGTCACAAACCACAGACAGTGTTAACCAACCTCGGACTGTAAAACTCGAATTTCCTAGGTTTGATAGAACAGAGGATCCCATAATTAATTTGGATCAGATGAGTCGAGCAGTTTTTTTAATACCATTGAACCGAGCTAGCTTCATACCACCTAACGGAGATGCCTACTCATGGTTTCAAATTAACTATGATCACAATGAATCAATGATGTGGGAGGCTATGAAGGATAGTGTAATGACTTTAAAGTGGGTCTAAGTGTTTTATTACTTAATGTCGATGTAATAGGATTTTAAATGTGAGTCTAAGTATTTTAATACTTGATGATAAATCTCTTTGATGACATAGAAATAATTTTATTTTGTGGTTCATGTAATCGTGAAAATACTTATATAAGTATAATTTTTTATAAATTGGAAAATAATGAAATGGATCCCAATTAATTAGTTAATGAGTCTATGGGTTTATCAGGTGGGTTATGTAATAGTTGGGTTGGGCTTGGCCCAATGATAAAAGAATTTAAATTTTTATGTGAATAAGAAAAAAAAATTAAAATAAAGATGTGTGTCGAATATCAAAATTGCCCTAAAAAGATTTTCTATAATGAGATAAAGGAGGGGCAAATCAGTCTTTTTGGGGGAGGGGTGATAGCATGCATATTTATGCTATATTTTGGCATTTCACCTCAGTCTTATTACGCCATTTGAAGTAATTTTTACTGATCTTTCATAGTTTCTATTTTATTATACTTCAAATCGTCCTTACACTATTTTCTATCTTACTTCTATGGATCCAAGCTTGCTTAGCTTTAGGGAATATTGGATGGGCTAGAGAAGCAGCTAGAAAAGACTTGAAGTGGTTCATTTCGGACTTCATGAGGGTAGGCCGGCCTTGGGCAATTGCGAGACTCATCTAAAGGAGCTTGGGCTCACTTCCAAGGAGCAGATTTGGGTTGCTCGATTTTGCTGTTTTAGGCTCACTTATCTCTTTTCTGTTTCTTCTCTTTTCTGTTGGACTAGGCCCAACCCTAGCCTTCCTAGCTCTTCCTTTCTTAGCCATGTATTTAAGGCCTCTTAACACTTATTTCCAGGGGGAGGGAGAGGAGAAAAGAAAGGAGATTCTGGCCATTTTTCTTGTTGTTAGCATTTTTCTGTTTTCTTCATTTTGTCTCCATTTTGTCTTCCTTGCTGTAATGAAAGGCTAGAGCTATTGTAACTAGTTGTGTATCTTGAACCCGTGTGGAATCTGAGTCCCGGATGAGCTGCAAAAACCTAGTTTGTTTGTTTTAATCTTATTCATTTCCATTTGGTTTAGTTTGAGCAGATTTTCGAATGCATGGAGTTCATGGCAGGTTTGTGTGAATTTGCATGGATTCATTTTTTGTTAAATGCTTAAGAGAACAGAGTGTTGTAGTCGGTTTGTATAACATCTCGGAAATGAATATAATGTGCTTGAATGGTTGTTCTTGCATAGCTCCGGATGGGTTGAATAGAGAGTGAATGGTTGCATTTTGTTTATAAGAGATTTTTGTATTCATTTTGTTGTTCCAATCATTCTAATCCTTGGACGGTTGTTGGGGATGCTTTAAGTTTGATATCCGGAGATTAAAACATCTAACAAGCCAAGATTTATAGGTTGGACGAGGAAGATTTCACAGAGGAGACAAATACACAGCTGGTTGCATTTCATTTACTGATTTTCATCTATCCTTGTCTTTCTGTTTTGTTACTTAGTTTTCTGTTAAACCCCCCCTAAACAAACTGTTGTTTATATTGGTTCTCCTTGTTGGTAGAAGAAAGTGAGGCTCCTTGTGAGAGATGACCTAGGGTGCACTTTGTTGCAAACTAGAGAAGAGATACATAGATATCTAATCTGGAGTGGTTCGACAGCCGCCGGCCAGAATTTTGGCGCGTTGCCAGGGAGCCAAGTTTTTCTTCTAAAAACATAGAGGACCGACCCTATTTTCTGTTTGTTTTGTTTTCTTGTTTGAGTGTTTTGTGTTCTTGGTGATAAGGTTATCAGCTGTTGCTCACAAACTTGAAGAGCTATTCTGTTCTGTTCTTGAGATAAACTGATAGCAAGCAGTAACAGAAAAGCCTTATTTGCCTTTTCGATCTTGTTTTTGTGTGTGTATATTTTCCTTTTCTTTTTTCTTGTTTCTAGAATTATTTTTGACCAAAGAAGTGGCTGTTGGAGAGGGCTGCATGACCTGCAACTGGAAAAGCAACCCTGTAGCAACTGAAAAAGCAAAAAAACACCTGCAGTCCTTCTCTGATTTTCAGTATCACTACCTTGTGTTCTTGTGTGGTCTTCATGTGCTCTGATAGGTGCTGAAAAGCAAGCTCACAGCAAGTAGACAACCCAACAAAAAAAAAAAAAAAAAAAGGGCTGCAGCAGATCAGGAGCATAACCGTTTTTTTTTTTCCTTTATTTAGAGAAAGCTGAAGTCCACTTGTCTGCCTCTGACAGCAGATCACTTGACCAAGAGGACATTCCGTTTTTCTTTTTCACATTTCCTTTTTATTTTCTCTCTTTTAACATTCCTTTTAACGTTGTCTTTCCCTTCCCCACTAATCTTCTTTTTCGTTTGGCAGATAGGCACCAGCAGCTGCAACCAAGAGAAGATCAGCCACGACAGCCTTCCACTTAACAGCGTTTTTGACCACCTCCATGACAGATAGCAAGATTTAAGGATTGAGCTCAAGATACCGGTTCTATCATCTTGCTTTCTCATCCCTACTTGATATTCTTTCAAGTCCATATGCTCCCTTGATATTTTCTTGCATATAGAGTGGTTTCTGAGGCAAAATAGGAGCCGGTTTGAGGGAAAAATCAGTTTTCTCGGTTACTGTTCACAGCCTTCCACTTGCTCCGATTGAGCTGATTTTTGGTGTCTAAAGAAATGGGGGTGTGAGGATCAAGAGTCACAGCTTTTCTATGAGGAGAACGTGTTTTGGCCAAATTCCAACGTTTAGACCACTTTTTGGGCCATTTTGTGTTTCTCAGTGGCTAATTTTGTGTGGTTTTTAGTGTTTTTAGGTCCCTCAATGTTTTTGTGTTGAAATTTTGTGAAAAATTGCATAAAAAAATCATCTAAGGGCTTCTTGTTTAACACGTTTTGTGTTTTTGTGTTTCTGTGTTTTTATGTTTTTGAGTTCTTGGTATGCATAGGCCATTTTGTGTGCTGTTTTTGTGCTGATCTCTAGTGCATGACCAGGTCCTCTAAGGAAAAATTACTTGATTTGGATCTTGAATTAGAGAACACTCTTATAAGGCAAGCTAGAGAGCTTAAGTCTCGGGATAGGATTGACCCTAACAGTGTTTCTAATACTTCATCCGAACCTATTCCAGAATTCATCAATATGGCAGATAATGGTAATGGAAATAATGGTAATGGCAATAATGGAAATCATGGAAATAATGTAAATCATGGTCATTTGGATGGTAGAACCATTAGAGAGCTGGCTGCACTTGATGTGCATTATCAGCCCCTATGTATTCAATACCCACAGTTGGATGCTAAACTTTGAACTAAAATCTGGACTGATCCATTTGTTGCCGCCCAAGTTTCATGGTCTTGCAGGAGAGGATCCGCACAAGCATCTGAAAGAGTTTCATGTTGTTTGCTCAACCATGTAGCCACAAGGAGTAGATGAAGAGCAAATCAAGCTGAGAGCCTTCCCATTCTCACTTGATGGATCAGCCAAGGACTGGTTGTATTACCTGCCACCAGCTGCTATTACCAGCTGGGATGGATTGAAACGGATCTTCCTGGAAAAATTCTTCCTAGCCTCCAGAACAGCATCAATAAGGAAGGAAATTTGTGGTATAAGGCAGATGAGTGGTGAGACTCTACATGAGTATTGGGAGAGATTCAAGAAGTTGTGTTCCAGCTGTCCTCACCATCAGATAAGTGACCAACTCCTAGTTCAATATTTCTATGAAGGTCTAATTCCCATGGACAGGTACTTGGTAGATGCTGCAAGTGGAGGAGCCTTGGCAGAGAAGACCCCAGCAGCTGCACAAGAGCTGATATCAAAGATGGCACAAAATACCTAGCAGTTTGGCACCGGAATTAACACTCCTACAAAAGCCATCAATGAAGTCAGTGTGGCTGCCACTATGGACCAACAGAGGATAGAAAACAAGCTTGAGGAATTAGCTTCCATGGTCAGGCAGTTGGCATTAGAGAGAAAGCAACCCCAGCAACAACTTTGTGGCATTTGCTCCTTGCCATCCCATATAACAGACCAATGCCCACAGTTGCAAGAAAATAATGAGATCTGTGCAGGCATTTTTCCTGGTAGACCATTCCAGCACCAGCAGCACAGCCAACCACAACCTCCAAACAGATATGATCCATTTTGCCCCACCTACAATCCAGGTTGGAGAGACCATCCGAACCTCAGATATGGGGGCCTTCCAATCAACATGTGCAGCAGCAGCCATACCAGAATCAACCATTTCAGCAGAGGTTCCATCCTTCAATTTCCAGCAACCATGCTCCACCACCAAGGCCGAATCAAGCCATGCAACAAGCACCTCCATTACCCAAGTCAGAACCTAGCTTGGATGATCTTGTTAAACAACTAGCAGCCAATACACTCCAATTCTAGCAAAAAACAGAAACCACAATTCAAAATTTGGAGACCCAAATAGGCCAGCTAGCGACAAACATCAATGAGTTAAGGAGTCAAGGTTCGGGGCAGCTTCCTTCACAACCAGTTGCCAATCCGAGGGGTAATGTTAGTGCCATCATGCTTTGAAGTGGGAAAGAAGTAATCATCCCAACCCCTCCACCATCATCAAACATGAAGCAGCATGTAGAGGGTAGCAAAGAGCAACAACCCTCCTCAATCCAAGAAGCCAAGCAGCCAAACTCTAACTATCAAGAACAAGGAGAGTCTTCCAACAACCAGCCCCTGCCATTCCCACATCGAGCAACACAAAACAAGAAAAGAGCAGAGGTCGAATTAGATAAAGAGATTTTGGAGACATTCCAGAAAGTGGAAGTCAATATACCCCTCATTGAAGCCATCAGATAGATCCCCAAGTATGCAAAATTTCTCAAAGATTTGTGTACGCACAAGAGGAGATTAAGAGGGAACGAACAAGTCAACCTTGGAAGAAATGTCTCTGCCCTTATCCAACCTACCATGCCAGCAAAGTGTAAAGATCCAGGGACATTTTCCATTCCTTGTACTATAGGAGACATGCAATTTAGCAATGCTTTACTAGATTTAGGTGCATCCATTAATGTTATGCCTAACTCTATCTATGCTTCATTGCAGTGTGGTCCTTTGAAGCCAATAGGAATGGTTGTCCAGCTGGCCAATAAAAGTACTGCACACCCCACTGGAGTCCTAGAAGATGTGCTGGTTAAGGTTAAGGATTTAATCTTTCCAGCTGATTTTTATGTTTTGAATATGGAAGATGACAGCACACTTGAGCATGCACCCTTGATACTAGGGAGACCATTCTTAAAAACTGCTAGAACTATTATCAATGTGCATGAGGGTACACTTTCCATGGAATTTGCTGGTAACACAATTAACTTCAAGATACTTGATGCCATGAAATTCCCTGCTGAGGATCATTCCACTTTTCAAGTAAATAGAGTTGACCTGTTAGTGAATGAAGCATGTTCTGAGTCTTCTGATTTAATTGATAAACTCCCCACTGTGCATGAGTTCCCAGATACGATTATTTGCACTAATTGTAGTGATGGAGAGAGTCAATGTGCTGCATGCTTAGAGATTGCTGAATTTTTGCATAGGCATGAGTTTGATTTTGATGCTAACATTTCCCAAGTGGAAGGTAGTGCTGCTGACCTTGTTGAGCAGGTTGATAGTGCTTTGGAGTTAGAGTTGCAGTCAAATAGGTCAGCCCCCTCTTTGCAGCAGCCACCCACCATTCAGTGCAAGCCTTTGCCTCAGCACCTCAAGTATGCATTCTTGGAGAAAGATGAGAAGCTGTCAGTCATCATTGCAAATAACTTGCAGCCTGACCAAGAGAGAAAGTTGTTGGACGTGCTGAAAAAGAATAAGAAAGCAATTGGGTAGACTTTAGCGGACATAACTGGAATCAACCTATCTGTTTGCATGCACCGTATCTTATTGGAGGAATGAGCAAAACCAGCAAGGCAGCCTCAAAGAAGACTTAACCCAACCATTCTTGATGTGGTAAAATAGGAGGTAAGTAAATTACTTGCAGCCGGTATTATTTACCCTATTTCTGACAGCAAGTGGGTGAGTCCCGTGTAGGTTGTTTCAAAAAAAGACGGGCATCACGGTGGTCCCAAATGAGCAGAATGAGCTTATCCCCATGAGAGTGCAGAACAGCTGGAGAGTCTGCATTGATTATAGAAAGCTGAACCAAGTAACCAGAAAGGATCATTTTCCCCTCCCATTCATTGATCAGATGTTGGAGAGGTTGGCTGGTAAGTCACACTATTGTTTCCTTGACGGTTTTTCTGGATACTTTTAGATTTGCATAGCCCCAGAGGATCAAGAGAAGACCACCTTCACCTGCCCCTTTGGCACATTCGCTTATAGAAGAATGCCTTTCGGTCTATGTAATGCTCCAGGTACCTTTCAGCGATGCATGGTAAGTATATTTTCAGATTTTCTAGAGCATTGCATGGAAGTGTTCATGGATGATTTTTCAGTTTATGGCACTTCTTTTGATGATTGCTTGGTTAGCTTGGGTAGAGTCCTAGAGAGATGCATTGAAAAGAACCTTGTTTTAAATTTTGAAAAATGTCATTTCATGGTAGAACAAGGAATTGTTTTAGGGCATGTTCTGTCTAAGAAGGGTATAGAAGTGGATCGGTCTAAGGTTGATGTTATTGCTTCATTGCCTTACCCCACCTCTGTGAGGGAGGTGTGTTCTTTCCTTGGCCATGCAGGATTTTACAGGAGATTCATCAAGGATTTCAGCAAGATTGCACTTCCACTTTCCCACCTTCTCCAGAAAGAAGTGACCTTCCACTTTGATGAGCAGTGCAAGCGGGCATTTGAGGAACTAAAGAGTCGATTTATTTCTCCACCCATCATACATCCACCCGACTGGGAGTTGCCCTTCGAGTTGATGTGCGACGCCTCCAACTTTTCAGTGGGTGCCGTCCTTTCCCAACGTGTGGAGAAGAAATCTCATGTCATAGCCTACACTTCGCGTACATTGGATGCGACACAGACTAATTATACCACTACGGAAAAAGAGCTCTTGTCTATTGTTTTTGTAGTGGATAAATTTAGATCCTATTTACTTGGTTCTAAAGTTATTGTCTTTTCTGACCATGCAGCTCTTAGGTACCTCTTGAAGAAGCCTGATGCCAAACCTCGTTTGATAAGGTGGATGCTCTTGCTCCAAGAATTTGACATTGAGATCAAGGATAAAAGTGGAGAAGAGAACTTGGTAGCCGACCACCTCAGTCGCATTCCTTCCACCTTAGATCAATCTGTCATGGACTCCCAGCCTATCAGGGATGATTTCCCAGATGAGTTATTATACCACATTCATGGTGCTGAGCCCTGGTATGCTGATTTGGTAAATTATTTAGTTGCTTCTGAATTACCTGCATATTTTAAGAAGGAACAGCTAAATAAATTTAAGAGTCAGGCTTGGTATTATGTGTGGGATGATCCCTATCTGTGGCGCATGTGTAGTGACCAGGTCATCAGGAGATGTGTGCCTAACCATGAGTTTGCATCTGTCTTAAATTTTTGTCACACACTTGCATGTGGTGGTCACTTTGGTCCCCAACGTACAACTAAGAAAGTCCTAGATTTTGGATTATATTGGCCTTCACTCTTTAAGGATTCATATGAGTTCTGTAAGAATTGCACACGTTACCAACACACAGGCACTATATCACGTAGGAATGAAATGCCTCAACAACCCTTATTGTTTTATGAAATCTTTGATGTTTGGGGCATTGACTTCATGGGTCCATTTCTTGTGTCATTTGGTTATGTGTACATTCTATTAGCTGTGGATTATGTTTCAAAGTGGGTGGAAGCTAAAGCCACCAGGACTGATGATGCTTCTGTGGTTGCAGATTTTGTTCGTTCTCACATCTTTTGCAGGTTTGGCATGCCCAGGGCCATCATCAGCGACCAAGGATCCCACTTTTGCAATAGAAAGATGGACACCCTACTTCGTAAGTATGGGGTAATACACAAAGTGGCGACTCCTTATCATCCACAGACTAATGGGCAAGCTGAAGTCTCAAATAGGGAGATCAAGCAGATTTTGGAGAAGACTGTCCAGCCCAATAGGAAAGACTGGAGTAAGAGATTAGAAGATGCGCTATGGGCTTACCGCACTGCCTACAAAACCCCCATCGGCATGTCCCCCCTACAGGTTAGTTTTTGGAAAAACGTGTCACTTGCCGGTGGAAGTGGAGCATAAGGCATATTGGGCGGTGAAGCAATGCAATATGGACATCAATCAAGTGGGGTCCCAAAGAAAGCTCCAACTTCAAGAGCTTGAGGAGATTAGGATGGACGCATATGAGAACTCACGCATCTACAAGGAGAAGACCAAGGCTGTGCATGACAAGCTTATTGTGAGGAAGACATTCGAAGTTGGCCAGAAAGTTCTGCTATACAATTCCCGTCTCAAGTTGATGCCTGGTAAGTTACGTTCTCGTTGGACTGGTCCTTTCATAGTTATTCATGTTTTTCCCTTTGGTGCAGTTGCAATCAAGGACGAGTCCAATGCAAAGCAATTCACAGTGAACGGGTAGCGGCTTAAGCCATTCTATGAGAGCTTTCAGGAGCATATTGTGGAGGAGCTGCATCTCCTCAATGCCACCTCCATTTGATGCATCAGGCTGTTTCTCTCTCCCTAATATTTTACATTTACTTGTCCTATTCTTGATTGTAATTGCATGTTTACATTGAGGGCAATGTAAAGTCTAAGTGTGGGGGGGCAGCATTCTTATTTTAGCATCATTTTCTTTATCTTTTCATATTTCTTTTTCCTTGGGTCTAGTTGAGTCTGTTTTGCGTGGAAATGCAAGTTAAGCAATTAAGTCTAAAAGAACTCAGCATGATTAGAACTTCAATCTTATCTTCCTTGATTTCAAGTGACTTGGCAATGAGTTTGATTTGATAGATTGATTGGGTAGTCTACAGTCGTGAGGATTTTGAGCCTATTGTCTTTCTTGTGTGTGCATTCGCCTATCATGATCTCCACTCCAGAACTTGTTTTGATTCTTGGTTGAGGCTATATTTGTTCATGCATGACTCAAACATGATTAAGGCATTCTTTCTTGTCCCCATTTGGCCATTTTGTTATTCAAAAAAAAATAAAATAAAAAAATCAATCAATCCCTTTCACTTGCCACTTAGAGCCATCATTCTTACCCTTCATTTTCATACACCTTTTTGGACCTTCCAACCTTAGGAAGTGGAATAGTAAGTGCATTTTAGAGAGAGAGATTGAATTCATCAAGCAAGTCATAAGGCCAAAGGCCATTTGCATCCATGAAAAAGAAAAAGAAAAGCAAGCAAAGGATAAAATGGTGAGAAGGAGCGTAAAACGCACTCACCTCTTTCAAAAAAAAAAAAAAAATGAAAAATGAAATGAAAAAAAAAAAATTGATTAGAAAAAGAAGAAAGCAAAGTTGAGACAGAGCGTAAAACGCACTCAACCGAATAAAGATGCAATGTTTTTCATAATGCTTGGAAATTCTATCTCTTGATCTTGGAGTTGCATGAAGTGTTTTCTCGACCTAAGGCATGTTTTCCTTCATTGTTGTCTTTCCATTTCTTTTTTCCCCACATTACAACCCTGAATAAGTCCTTTTGATTTGTGGCATACATGTGACATGGATAGTGGAGATTGAGAAGATAAACAAGCTTATGGTAGTGGAATTGTGATTGGGTGAATTTGAGCGAAATAGTCACCACCACCTCTTGAGAGATTTTTGAGCATACACTTGTCCTGTGAGAGGCTTCTACTTTTGATTTGTCTTATTGAATGAATTGCCATGTCACTTGTTTTCTTGGAAGTAGAGGAAAGATGATCTTTGAATGATGAATTCTCGAAGACTTACCTTGCATCTGATTTGTGTTTTTCCACATTTTTATTCTTGAGTCATAGAGTCTAGTGTTTTGCCCAGGAGTGCAAAAGTCTAAGTATGGGGGAGTTGATAGCATGCATATTTATGCTATATTTTGGCATTTCACCTCAGTCTTATTACACCATTTGAAGTAATTTTTGCTGATCTTTCATGGTTTCTATTTTATTATACTTCAAATCGTCCTTACACTATTTTCTATCTTACTTCTATGGATCCAAGCTTGCTTAGCTTTAGGGAATATTGGATGGGCTAGAGAAGCAGTTGGAAAAGACTTGAAGTGGCTCATTTCGGACTTCATGAGGGTAGGCCGGCCTTGGGCAATTGCGGGACTCATCTAAAGGAGCTTGGGCTCACTTTCAAGGAGCAGATTTGGGCTGCTCGATTTTGCTGTTTTGGGCTCACTTATCTCTCTTCTGTTTCTTCTCTTTTCTGTTGGACTAGGCCCAACCCTAGCCTTCCTAGCTCTTCCTTTCTTAGCCATGTATTTAAGGCCTCTTAGCACTTATTTCCAGGGGGAAGGAGAGGAGAAAAGAGAGGAGATTCTGGTCGTTTTTCTTGTTGTTAGCATTTTTCTGTTTTCTTCATTTTGTCTCCATTTTGTCTTCCTTGCTGTAATGAAAGGCTAGAGCTATTGTAACTGGTTGTGTATCTTGAACCCGTGTGGAATCTGAGTCCCGGATAAGCTGCAAAAACCTGGTTTGTTTGTTTTAATCTTATTCATTTCCATTTGGTTTAGTTTGAGCAGATTTTCGAATGCATGGAGTTCATGGCAGGTTTGTGTGAATTTGCATGGATTCATTTTCTGTTAAATGCTTAAGAGAACAGAGTGTTGTAGTCGGTTGGTATAACATCTCGGAAATGAATATAATGTGCTTGAATGGTTGTTCTTGCATAGCTCCGGATGGGTTGAATAGAGAGTGAATGGTTGCATTTTGTTTATAAGAGATTTTTGTATTCATTTTGTTGTTCCAATCATTCTAATCCTTGGACGGTTGTTGGGGATGCTTTAAGTTTGATATCCGGAGATTAAAACATCTAACAAGCCAAGATTTATAGGTTGGACGAGGAAGATTTCACAGAGGGGACAAATACACAGCTGGTTGCATTTCATTTACTGATTTTCATCTATCCTTGTCTTTCTGTTTTGTTACTTAGTTTTCTGTCAAACCCCCCCTAAACAAACTGTTGTTTATATTGGTTCTCCTTGTTGGTAGAAGAAAGTGAGGCTCCTTGTGAGAGACGACATAGGGTGCACTTTGCTGCAAACTAGAGAAGAGATACATAGATATCTAATCTGGAGTGGTTCGACAGCCGCCGGCCAAGGGGGTAGCGCAGCCTGTATTGTTCCTTCTACTTCTTCATTTTTCTGCTTTTGGCCAGAACGCATCTCCTATTTCAGGAAGTGCATATCCTATTTTTTCCCTCATTCACTGTTCCATTGCGATCTATTTCTCTTTTGTTGTCATCTTTCTCCTATTTCATTTTCTCCGTTTGCTCTTCCTTTCAACTGCTGTGTACCCTGTCCTTGTTCTTCTTCTTGAGGTGAGTCAAGGTTTAGAAGAAGCAACCTCGCACTGGTGTTGTCTCTTCTCCATTTACTAGGCAAGTTATCTTTCTCGCGCCACTCTTTTACTTTCATTTCATTTTTTCATTCGGGAGTTCTTTGATCATAAGAGTTACACTACAAAAAATCAACGTTTTAGCGATGAAAAATTCCGTCACTAAAACATAAAAATTCGTCGCTAAAAAATTTAGCGACGGATTTAGTGACGGGTACCTTTCCATCGCTAAAAAGAGCGTTGCTGAAATTTAGCGACGGGGTTAGCGACGGGAGTATTTTAGCGACGAAATCAGCGACGGGGGTTGTACCCGTCGCTATTCAACGACGGAAATAGTGACGGCGTTGACCCCGTCACTAAATTTTGATTTTTTTATTTAATTTTTTGGGTTGACCCCGTCGCTAAATTAAAATTTTTTATTTAATTTTTTTATTTTTTAGTGATGGGATTGACCTCGTTGCTAAATTTGAATTTTTTTATTTAATCCAAAATTCAACACGTGCAGTCCTTAGCCACCCCTTATGTACGCCACGTGACTGCTCCTCTACTCATCACGTGGCAGCGTTGGGATAATACTCTCAATAATTATCTCATGCTCTCAACCAGATTCGAACCCTCAATCTCTCATGACAAAGTTTGCACGCGAGCCAGTCGATTTGGAAGCCTCCTTGTTCATTGATGTATATAAAATATATTTATACTATTCTCTTTTAAATATTTCAGAATTATATTTATACACAAAAAATTTTCAAACTTATTTAATAATATTAATTTTAATATTTAATGTTAGTAAAGGGAAATGAATATTAATTTTAATTTTATTTTGTTATTAATTTAAATAAAACTTTATTAATTATTATATTAGCATTGAAAAATTATGTTTTTATTTTGATTTTAATTTTAATATATTTAAAAAATTATTAGTTTAATTTTTACAAATATTAATGTTAGTAAAAATTATTGTGATATGTTTAAATGTAATTTTTTTTATTTTTTATTTAATTTTTTTTATTTTTAAGTGATGGGTTGACTTGTCGCTAAATTTTAATTTTTTATTTAATTTTTTTATTTTTTAATGATGGGGTTGACCCATCGCTAAATTTTAATTAATTAATTAATTATTTATTATTTTTTAGTGATGGGGTTGACCCGTATCTAAATTTTAATTTTTTTATTTAATTGTTTTTAAATTTTAGCGACAAGGTTGACCTCGTCGCTAAATTAAAATTTATTTATTTATTTATTTTTAATTTTAATTTTTTTATTTAAATTTATTTTATTTTTTAGCAAATTTGAATTTTTTTATTTTTTAGCGACGGGAGTAACTTCGTTGCTAAATTTTAATTTTTTATTTATTTATTTTTATTTTTAGCGACGGGGTTGACCCCATCGCTAAATTTTAATTTTTTATTTATTTTATTTTTATTTTTTAGCGATGGAAGTGACCTCATCGCTAAATTTTAATTTTTTATTTAATTTTTAAAGACAGGTCACTTTTGTAGCTAAAACAAAAAAAAAATTAAATAAAAAAAATTAAATTTGCTTAAAAATAAAAAAAATTAAATAAAAAAATTAAAATTTAGTGATGGGATCATCCTCGTTGCTAAAAAATAAAAAAAGTTAAATAAAAAAATTAAAATTTAGCTACGAGGTCAACCCCGTCGCTAAAAAATAAAAAAAAAAATAAATAAAAAATTAAAATTTAGTGACGGGTGTAACCCGTCGCTAAAAAATTTAGCGATGGGATCACTCCAGTCACTAAAAAGTAAAAAAAATTAAATAAAAAATTAAAATTTAGCAACGCTAAAAAAAAAATAGAAAATTAAAATTTAGCGATGGAGTATTTCTCGTCGCTAAAAATTAAAAAAAAAAAATTGACGGGTAGTCCATCACTAATTCCGTCGCCAAATTAAAAAAATATTTAAAAAAATTAGCGATTGAAATTTCGTCGCTATCCGTCACTAATTAGCGACGGAATAATTTCGTCTCTAAATTCCGTCGCTAAATACAATTTTTTTTGTAGTGTTATGCATTTGGATATTCAGTTGAACTATTCTTCTTCTCCATTCTCTATAAATATACTGTTCACATACATATATATATATACATATATACACCCAGATCTATATTCCCTTCTAATCTAGCGTTGGATCATCCCAGATTTTCAGTATTTTCAATTGGGATTGTTTTCTCCAATCTTCTTTCAGAATGGTGTAGCCATAAGTATTGCTTGTGTTATATATATATATATGTATAAATCATTGTCTTCGTAAGTGAGTTGCAGAATCATGTTGCAATCATTTGAATAGGCAATGGCTTATCTGAATGAGTCTTGGGAAGCCATGTGAGTAAAATTTGGATGAGTGAGTGTCTTATCCAAATATATATATATATATATATATCAACCCATCCGGATGCTACCCTCCAAAAATAGCCATATCCAGATAGATCACCATAGCAGCAACTTCAAACCCGATTTCGACCTTGATAAATCTAGAATTTCTTAAAACTCAAAACACAAAAGTTGTATATATTTTTCTTGGATTTCCATAGCATCTTAAATCATCTCAATCAGAGTTCGGACGAGAGAGATATGCCCGGAATACCAAATGTTGTCGAACTGTATATTCACATTCGAATGTATCACAATAGCAGCAAACTTCAAGTCAAATTTTGACTCCATTAAACCCAAATCTTTGAAAACTCAGAACATAAAATTTGCATCTATTTTTCTTGGCTTTCCATATCATCTTGAATCATCTCAATTGAAGTTCGGACGAGAAAGTTATGCCCAAAATACAAAATCTCGTCGAAGTTGAATTTCTGAAACATGGTGCATCCGAATGTCTTAGCCCATATCCGGATATCCATCTAGATGCGCTACTGTAGCATCCGGATATCACTCTCAAAAACTCCCAGAGACATCTGAATATGCCTCCAACCATCCGGATATCACTCAATGCTCCTCTAACATATCTGAATAGGCCATAAACCATCCGAATACACTTTCACATATCTGAATATACATGCTAAAATCTGGATACCCTATTTAATTTTTCCAAAATATATATCAATATCAATTTAGCATAATTATTAAATAAATCATCAGAGATTTTATGATGGAAAAAATAGCATATTAAATCTATATTACTCCTTAAATGGTGAATCAAGATTTAACCTTAAATAGTATCTCTCAAAAATTATTTTTGTGTTATAATTTTCATCTTGATCGTGGTAAATATTATGAAGTAAGATATGTTGAATTATCTAATGATGGTAAAATACCCGATATGGGTAAATGGTGTTGAAATTATGAATATTGAGAAAAGGAGAATTTAAATACACGTGGTTGGTAAATGCATACATGATGTATACACGTACATGTTATATATATATATATATATAAATCTTGATCACTTACTATTTTGAGGGAAGGAAAAGGGTACTCTAGAGCACTTGGCACGGGACGAGGTGACCATAGCCCGACAGGTTGACTCCACATTTATTTGTGAGATTTTGTTTATATGATACACTTGGCATGTGTTGATTGATGGCTTGCGAGCCTATGAGATTTGATATTGATATTAAATTTTATATGCACATTTGCATAGTGGTACATGGTGGCATGATGCATTTAACTTGGAATTGATCAAGTCCTAAAATATGAATCTTATATATAACTGTTGAGTTATTGAGTACTCTTTTTGGTATTACCATATTCTTGGATTATGTTCATTATTTATTGTTCCTCGAACTTGCCGAGCCTTGTGGCTCATTTGATCTTCTTTGCCATTCCAGGTAAAAGAAAATTTATTGTTGGGGGCGAGTCCAGTAGGATTAAGGCCTAAGGATAGTGGTGTATGGAGACGCGTTCTAACTTAAAGACCCTGATTAGTATTTTAGTGAGGCTTGAGATGAAATGACTTTAATTTTGTTAGTTAACATTAGAGCCTCTTATTTATTTTGTATGGCCTTCAAGCCAAAACTCATGAGATTTGGAAGTATAACTGAACCTTAATTTAGTTTTCGCTGCTAGTAATGAAATGAGTTATTTGTTTATTCATGGTTTGTTCTATATTATCTCTGTGATGACCTCCTTTTGAATATCCTATGCCAGCGGGAATATTCGAGAGTGGGCCCCTACAGATAGCCTGAGCGAGCATTAAGGTCCTACACAATATGAAGATTTCTATGGCCAGCTTACCAAGCTCACCTAAACTGGCATAATCAATGAATATGTGCGAAATCTTGAACGATTGTTAGCTCGAGCTGGTTATCTTTCCATTAGACAACAAGTGAGTTGCTTAGAAAGCAGACTCAAAGAAAACATTTTCTTTCGGGTGGATGTCCAAGCTAATAATCCTCACACTCTCTCTTCCGCAATTAGACTAGCTAGACTATTTGAAGCCAAGAATTAATCGCAGTGTAGGGTGGTCATCCCCAATTACAGTGAAGTAAGGAGGGGTACAATCGAAATCACAACTTTCACAGCCAATACGCGACATGGTCAGTTTTCTGTCAAGAGAGGAGAAGGTTCACGAGTTCCTATCAAGAGACTTACTCCACTGGAAATGCAAGAATGCAGAAACAAGGGCTTGGTGCTTTAACTATGACGAACCATTCACCTTGGGTCACAAATGTAAGAGATTATTTCATATTAACGATAGTGGCATCGATAACGACCAGCAAGAACCTGAAAAAGAGGTCTCCCCTGAGATATCACTTCTTGTGATTTGTGGTTTCACCACACCACAAACTATGCAGGTCACTGCTCAGATTAAGGGACAAGTTATTTGAACATTGGTTGACTCTGAAAGCACGCATAATTTCCTAAGTATTGCTACTAGGAAAAGACTTGGCATATAAGGCAACCACAACAGTAACCTTAAGGTTATTGTAGAAAATGGAGAAAAAATGACTAGTGAGGGTAAATGCATGGAAGTATAAATGGTCTTGGGCGGACACACTTTTCACAGTGGATTTCTACTTTCTTCCTCTAGGCAGAAGTGAAATGGTACTAGGTGCACAATGGCTTTGGATTCTAGGCCAATCCTATAGGATTTCGAGAAAAATGTAAATGAGATTCCAAGTCATCGGCAAAGAAATTCTTTTGCAAGGCCACAACCACCTACCACCCAAGGAGAAGTCTTGGACAAAATTTCGAAAAACACTCTAAAAGATTGGGGGCCGAGACATGCTGCTACAAATTCTTACAATAGATGGAAAAGTGACCCTGGAGAATACATTGCAAAAGAAAGGTTGGGAGGACCTTTTCTTCGAGTACGAAGACCTTTTCTAGAAACCCAAGGGTCTTCCATCTATTTGTGCAACAGATCACGCTATTGTAATGGAACTGGATGCGAGGCCAGTTTGTGTTAGGCTATACTGCTACCCACAATACTAGAAAGCTAAGATTGAAAGGTTAGTCGAATAAATGCTCAAAGACCAAATTATCCGAGTTAGTAAAGTCCTTATTCGTCACCTGTAATATTGGTTAAGAAGAAGGATGGTAACTGGCGATTATGCGTAGATTACAGAGCCTTAAACCTTGCTACGATTAAAGATAAATTTTCAATTCCTATTGTCAACGAGTTATTAGATGAGTTACATGGCGCTAAATTCTTCTCCAAACTCGACCTTCGATTGGGTTATCACCAGATAAGGATGAAGATGGAGGATGTTGAGAAAATGGCTTTTCGAATGCACAATGGCCATGGTGAGTTCCTGGTGATGCTGTTTGACCTTTCTAATGCCCCATCAATATTTCAATCACTCATAAATGAGGTATTTTGACTTTTTTTACGTCAATTCATTTTGATCTTTTTTTATGACATTCTAATTTACAGTAAGAATTGGGATAAGCACAAACGTGATGTCTCTTTTGTGTTTTCCATTCTAAGAAGCCACTACTTGTATGTTAAGAAAAAAAAGTGCAATTTTGACCAGCAAATGGTGTAGTTTTTGGGCCATATTATCATCAAAGCCAGGGCTATGATTCTTTAGTGGCTGACACCATCCACAGTAAAGGCTTTGCAAGGTTTCTTGGGACTCACAAGTTATTAATTATTGGAAGTTTGTGAAAAATTATGGGTCTATTGCTGTGCCACTCGCAGAACTCTTAAAGAAGAATAATTTTGATAGGTTTGAAATGCTATGGCACACACCCAAGAGGGGGGTGAATTGGGTAATTTAAAAACTTGATAGAACTTAAAATCTTTTTGATACAAAATGAGATTTTAGTGATTTAAAGCATAAAACATATAAAATAACAAATGCAAAGCTTAAAAAATATATAAAGCAGGAAAGATAAAAGGCATAAATGATTTATAGTGGATTGGCTTAAACCAAGTGTAGTCCACTAGCTTAGTTCCTCATTAAAGATTTTAAACTTAATCTACTAAAACTCCTACTTAAACCAAGTAGGTCCTCTAGTCCAAGGCTAGGAATTACAACCTCCTACTTACACAAGTAGGCCCTTTAGCTACCTAATCTAGGAAATACAAGAAGTGTAATAAAGAGAGGATTTAAGAGATAAATCTCTTAGTTATAAGATCTCTCAAAATACAAACAAGGCTTGAATGAATGTATACAAATTAAGATCAAAGCTTTGAAGAGAGAAAAATAAAGCACAATCAATATAAATACAAATGTGTAAAAGATATAAGCTCAAATCATGTCCTTTCCATCCATTTGTCTTCTCAAGTTCATCCATGACTTGTATTTATAAGCATCCCAAAAGATTCAAGAGAAATATAACCGTTTGTGACCATTGGGATTTGAAAAACTAGCCGTTATGGTTTTATGCAAAAAGAGTTAGTCGACGGAAGAAAATAGTTAGTCGACAGATTCAAGCCAATTATAAGACATAGTTGACAGAATAAATAAGATAGTCAACAGAATAATAATACAATATAAGACTTAATCTACAGATTGAATCCTTCTATCGATAGAACCAATACATCGATTCTGTTAGTCGACAGAATACATGCATTTAGTCGACAAATGCTATAAATTTGGCTTTAACTACATTTTCTAATATTTTGAGATTTAATTGAAATTTAATACTTTATTTTTCCAATCTCCTAAATCATAAACAACACATATATATTGGAAAATACTTTGACCAAACATCTTTGAAACTTGAGAACCAATATGAAAAACTTTGGGGAAATAATATGGGTTCATTTAATTTGAAGCATCGAGATAATAATCATTAATAATTTCATCATCAAAATACAATTATTTTTCATCATCAAAACTATATCAAAGACAAAACATCAAATTCCTTCAAGTGGATTGAACCCACCAATCATGCATTTGAGGAACTCAAGCAAGCTATGACAAAAGCCCCGATACTTGCTTTTCCAGATTTTACCAAACAATTTGTTGTTGAATGTGACGCATCGGGTAGAGGCATAGGGATTGTTTTAATGCAACATTAGCAATCCCTAGCAATTTTCAACATGGCTTTGCATGGGAAAAAACTAACTTTCTCTACGTATGAGAAAGAAATCTTAGCTTTTGTGCTAGCTGTTAGGAAATGAAGGCTATATCTCTTAGGGTGCCGCTTCATCGTGTGTATAGATCACTGGAGTCTCAAATATCTTTGGGAACAATAGATTGTCATGAACTCACAATAAAAGTGGTTGGTCAAACTCATGGGTTTTGATTTTACTATCTAGTATAAATAGGGACGTGACAATAAAGCCATCGACGCTTTATCTCGGAGGGTGGAAAAAGGGGTAGTCTATGACATTAGTCATCTGATTCCTCAATGGTTAGATGCCACATAACAAGAAAATAAGGACCACTTAGAATTGCAACGATTGAATCAATTGCATAAGGCAAGTGAAATGGTTAGACCATGGAAGTTGTGAGACAATGTTATCTTCTTTAAATAGTGGATTTATTTGCCTTCAAACTTTGATCTTGTTCTCATCATTATCCAAGCTTTCCATGACATCACACACGAAGAATTCAACAAGATGTTATAGTGTCTCAAAGAGGTATTTCATTAGAAGAACATGATTTTCAAACTTAAGGACTTTATTTGACATTGTGATATTTTCTAAAAGAATAAAGTGGATCAGTCCGTCCTAGGAGGGATTATTGCAACCCTTTCCCATCCCTACTCAAATCTAGTCAGACATTGCTATGTGATAGGTTTGAAATTCTATGGCACACACCCAAGAGGGGGGGGGGGTGAATTGGGTAATTTAAAAACTTGATAGAACTTGAAAAACTTTTTGATACAAATTGAGGTTTTAGTGATTTAAAATATAAAATATATAAAATGACAAATGTAAATCAAGGAAGATAAATATGTGAATTAAGTGAGGAATAAATGAATGCTTGGAAAGATAAATATCAAAGAACACAGGTATAAGAGAACATAAAGATTTATAGCGGTTCGGTTTAACCAAGCCTAGTCTACTATCTTAGTTCCTCACTAAGAATTTTTCAATCAATCTAATAAAACCTCCTACTTAACCAAATAGACCTTCTAGTCCAAGACTAGGAAATTACAAACCTCTTGCTTATACAAGTAAGCCCTTTAACACCTAGCTAGGTATTTCAACCCCTTACTTCAAAGAACAAGTCCTCTAACACAACAAGCTAGGAAAATAAGAATGATACAAACGTAAGAGAGAAACTAAGAGTTAACACTCTTAGTTACAAGTTCTCTCAAAATGAAAACAAGGCTTAAGAATAAATTTACAAAGATAAAATGAAGCCTTGGAGAGAAAAATACAACAATGAAAACACAAACTCTTGTAAACTCGAATAAAATGATTTGTAATCTTTAGATCAACTCATTCCCATCAATTTTTCTTCTCAAGTTGATCTATAACTTGTATTTATAAGCATCCCAAAATATTCAAGAGAAATATAGTTGTTTATGACCGTTGGAATTTGAAAAATTAGGCGTTGGAGGCTTTCTGCGAAACAAGTTGTCGACATACTCAAGAAGTTAGTCGACTAATTATATGAACAAAAATTATACATAGTTAACAGAACCAAAAACATAGTCTGCAGATTAGACCATAAAACCAAACAACTTTACTGATAGTCGACAACCACCTTTACATAGTCGACATATCAAAAATATGAAGAAAACACCTTCTAAAATACACACTAATAGTCAACAGATCAAATTATTCTGTTGACAGAACCATGAGGATAGTTGACAAATCAAAACATAGTCGATAGATGTAAGGCATAGTCGACGAATTTATGGCATATTTTCTTTAATTTATATTTTACCTTCCATTTACTTTAATACATAAATGTAAATAAGAAAGTACCTCTCATTTGGTTTCAATAAAAATATCTTAAAAATCAAGAATTTAAGTACATGTGGTTGGAAAATGCATACATGATGCATACATGTACATGTTACATATATATATTTTGTGTACCTATTATTTTGCGTGGAGGGAGAAAGGGTACCCTAGAGCACCTGGTACGGGACGAGGTGGCCATAGCCCGACAGGTTGGCTCCATATTTATTTGTGAGGTTTGATGGAACTTATGCACTTTTGCATGCATCGATTTATGGCTTGTGAGTCGGGAAAATTGATATTGATAATAAAATGATGCACTCTTGCATGTATTGAATGATGGCTTGCGAGCCTCTGAGAGTTGATAATGATATTAGAATTTTATGCACATTTGTATAGTGATACATGGTGACATGATATATTAAGTTGAATTGATAAATTCATGAATTATGAATTTTGTATATAATTGTGGAGTCCTTGATTACTCTTCTTGGTGTCATCGTGTTCTTGGATCCTATATATTGTTCCTTGTTTCTCGAACTTGCTGAGCCTTGTGGCTCACTTGATCTTCTTTACCATTCCAGGTAAAGGAAAGACGGTTATTGGGGCCAGTCCAGTAGGATTGCAGCCATGGATAGTGGTGTACGAAGACGCGTCCTAGATTTAAAGATCCTAGTTAGTGATTTGGTGAGGTTTGTAACAATGAGAATTTGTTATGTTATGGGCATTTGAGCCTCTTATTATTTGTATGGCCTTCGAGCCTAGAGTTATGAGATGTTGGGAATGTAATTAAATCTTATTTAAATTTTTGTTGCTAGAAATGAAATGAGTTGTTATTTGAGTTCAGTTTTGTTCTATATTATCTCTGTAATAATCTCTTTTTGAATATCCTATGCTGAGCGGGAATATTTGGAAGCGGGCCTTACATCCTGCAACTGGTGAAATCATTCATTCCATCTAACAACTAAACGAGTACTAAGTCTGTCACTATCAATCAGAGACCCTTGTTCAATGTTTAGCCTCCCCAAATAGGATTCAACATGGTTAACTCTGTCTCCACTTGATCGATGGTAACATTGCTCTTGAGGACAAGAATGTTCTTAAGGGGGAGGGGGGGGAGGATGTCACGACTTGGTCCTACTTTGACCCTTTATGTTAAGCTTAGGACTTGTTCAACGTGCCAACTGCAATTGGGATGAATAACCATGATTTTATAATTTTTTAGTTACAGTATTGTTGGTGTGATTCTCTTTTATTTTTGCAATCTATTTGAAGCCTTATATTGTCAGCCTTTAGTATAAATAGGGGTGCAATTTGTTTAATAACAGGTAGCAAATCAATTTCAGTCAAGCCTTATTGCTTTATGACTCAAGCTAGCCCATTGAGCTTTTTTTAACTCTTCATGGTACAGACTAAGTGGCTGCACTCTCACCCTGCAATTAAAACATAATAAAATAACACAATAAAACTTTTATATTTTTTTTTCTTTATTTTGGTGAGAGATTTATACTCATCAGTGTACGAGTGCAGTTGTAGTACAAATTTAAATTTATATTTTCTGGATGAGTCCAGGTCATCTATTGAGAGATTTATTTATGGCAAAAAAAAAAGAATGCCACACACACGTACACGCATTTGGACGAATTGGCAATAAGATTTTTTTATGGATTTTTAGATAACGGATATTAGGAAATAAAGTAAGGCAGAAGTTGAAATAAACGGGAAATGTGAGAATATAAAATTGGATAGCACTTAAGTTAAGACAATTTCAGCATCAACCCGTTGATCCCCAATTTTTAGCAGAAAAGATTAGCAACATTAATTTAATTTCAGATATGAGGGTTTGTTATTAAATGCAATTAGAGATGATGATAGTTCTAGTTTAAACAATCCCCATACATGATATGCGAGATTCTAATTTAAGTAACTACCATAAATCTAATTGTAATTAATACATAAAACAACTAAATTAATCATTCAGGTTTGGATATGATGGCATTTCCAGTTCTAGTAACTCCCATGCGTGGCATGAAAGCTCTAAATTAGGCTTACGCTCTAATCCAAACCTAGTGATTTCTCAATAATTAATACACACTCATATTGAAATTTAAATTAATGTCACTCATTTAAAGCGTAGCTTTCTTTGGGAATCATTGGCGTTGAATACTGTTTTTGCCTTAACCCAAGATTGGATTTAACTACTCATTTCCATTTAAAAGTTAATTGACAGGAATTTAAATGACGTAATTTAAATAACAGAATTTAAATAACAGGAATTAAAATAGCAGAAATTAACCGGCCATTTAGGCGGTGGATAATAAAATAACAATAAATGACATAAGAATTCAAGAGAAAAAAAGAAAGAAAGTAAGATCACAAGAGAAAACAATAGAAAAGGGAATTAAGAGAGAACAAGAGCAATTCTTAAAGAGAAAATCTAAGAAAACAATTAAGTTTTGATTTAAGAATAATAATCACCCCTTATAAGTGCAAGCAAGTGAGCTATTTATAGCCCACAAGATGTAATATAAACCACACAATTTCAATTATACAACTAGACATAATTATATCTAATGGGTATTTACACACCTAAAGTTAAATGGATTTTAGCTAAAAGACACACCTAAAGAAGCACTCATAAAACAAATATTTAGAAATAAAAAAAAATAGATTTTTTTTACAAGTTGGGTTTTGGGTCTTCTTTATGTTGGATTTGGGTCTTCCTTGGAATTAAAATGCTTGGGCCTTCTTTGGAATTAAAATGCTTGGGCCTTTTTTAGTTAGATTCCATTTAATAGTTGACCCAATTGCACTAGATTTTGAGTAGTAACGTTGACCATCCGATTGACTTTTTAACATCTTCAATTACTCGACAAATGTCAATTTCTTCACATCATCCCGACAATAGTATATAATGTGCATAATTATTCAAATTAAACATTAATATAAGATAAAAAATAGGGATGTAATTCTTTAAGATTTAGAAAAATTAACTTCTCATCACTAAGCAAGAGACTTCCAGCTCCTCTCCCCCCCTTTCTTGTGTGACAAACAATGATAAAATTTCTTCACCAATCTTGTAAGTTTGATTTTTGAGTCTTAGACCATTTTCAAATTTTGATTGTTTTTCCATTTTATTCCATCAAATTTCTTGTCTACTAAAAATAACAATAGAATGAAATGATTTTTCCATTACTAATTGTACCAAACATGCACTTTCATTCCCTCCAAAACCATTTCTTCCAACCAAACGTATGATGTTATTTATCAACCAATGGGAAAAACTTTGAAAACAAAACAAGCTATTTTGACCATTGAACCACTAGCTTTCTTGGTGTGTTTGGAGAAAATATTTAATGTGATAGTGATATGTGTTAACAAGATACTTGTTGTATATTTAATATTTGTTGATCTCAAGTATTTTGATTTTAATGATAATAAAAATATTTTTTAAAATAAAAATAAAAGGCACGAACTTAAAATTATGTCTTAAAAAATCTTGAAACTTTTTAGATATCTAAATGAAGGTATTTAGGTGTTTGAAAAGCTAAAGATGTCCAGAAGAGTTTGATTAAACTTTTAAACTTGTTCCTAATATGTCAACCAAGTCGGTTAGTTGTATAAACACCTAATGCATATCTCTAGACATTTGAATCTTTTCCAGAATGTAACCCAGTTTCAGGGGTTCGTATAGACGTCTGAAGGTTAGGTCACAGATGTTTTAAATATATCTAGTATATGACATAGCCTTAGACCTTCATATAGACATCTAAAATTCAAGAATACAAATGTCTGAATTCTGTTTAGAATGTTTTTTAAGCATCAAAAGTTTATACAAAATGCTTTCAAAACTAGAGTTGCTCAGATATCTTAAGATCTTATCCAAACACTATCACAAGAAACACGTTTGATACGAGGATACCTCTTTTGTTTGCACTTGAACTCAATTTTTTCATTTGATTTTCATATGTTCAAAACACTCACTTATATTTGAGATTTTATTCTAATTATATATTTCATTTTCAAATATGTCAAAAAGCTGTATATTTTTCTAATTTGGCCATATGGACCTTTGTGTCGTTTTTTATTTTTCATGTATCAACTTTGGTATAGTTGTGGAGATAATACTCTTTCTCTTTCCTCTACCTATTTTGAGTTAAGGAGAGAAAAAAAAAAACATAGCTTTTCAGCTCATTAAAAGGAGTAGAAACCTTCAATGTTCAAACTGAACTGTTGTTGCAAAAATAATTCTAATGTTTATTTTCATTGCAACAGGGAATATATAATAATTAGCTTACAACTACCTCCCTACTAAATAGCAAAACAGAATCCACAACTTAACAACCTGTTACAATTGTGACCCGAAATTCAAATTTGACTGAGATTGTGACTCCTAATTTGACCATGATTATGATGTTGTCAAATTTGATTTTATGTGAGATTTTTATCATTTGGAAGAATATCCTTATGCATTATCTCTGATTAGGATATAATTTCTTGTGTTCATCCATAGATGATTTTAAATCTATAAATAGGTATCTAATGATAGAATTGAAATGATATGGCACACACCAAGAGGGGGGTGAAGTGGTATATTAAAAATAATTTTTGAAATATAGAGATGTCATCTGTTAAGACCATAGATTCATTAAACCTCAAGACCTTGAAATGGCACGATGAGGTATCAACCGTGTAAAAACAATCTTGTTTTGAGAGAAATGAATATGAAATCTTATGAATGATTAAGTGAAATAAGTAAGAATAAAAATGCTAACAAGGACAAATGAAAACAGAGAGCACAAGAGACCAAGATTTATAGTGGTTCGGCTTTCTAAGCCTAATCCACTACCTTAGCTACCAACTAAGGATTTTTAAGCAACTTCACTATCAATCCCCTACTCAATACGAGTAGGTCCTCTAGTCATTGACTAGGAAATGTACAACCCTCCCAATTTAATGGGCCCTCTAGCTTATGCTAGGAAAATTTACAGAAATCGTGAAATTGAGAGTCTAAGAATACAACTCTTAGTTACAATCTCTCTCTTTAAATAAATAATTGAGGCTTAAAATGAATGGAACAGTGGGATATTGAAGCCTCCAAAATGAAAATACAGAGAGAAAAATTAAACGCTTGATGTAACAGTGAAAGCTCGGTAGTTCAAGATATTCAATGAGTTCAGCAACCTTCAATGCGTCTTCAACCACCTATTTATAGTTGATGGTGGATAAGTTTAAAATTTGGGCCGTTGTGGGTGGTTAGGCGAGCATTAAATGCGCCAAAAACTAGCCGTTACAAGTTTCTGAGAAAGAAATAATCGACAGACAAAATAGGTTAGTCGACTATATTTTCAAATAAAACTAGGCATAATCGACAGATAAGAAAGCATAGTCGACTATTGTTTAACAAAAATTACTCATAGTCGACAGATCCTTTTACATAGTCGACAAATACAAAAATACAAAGAAATTTTATAAATTCATATGTATACATAGTCAACAGAATAAATAGCATAGTTGACTATCTTTACATAATAGTCGACAGCACTAAAACACATAGTCAACTATCCATTATAAAAATTGAATACTTAACATATCCTCATTTTTTATTCTTTTGAAAGTAAGTTGAGATAATCAAAAACATATTTAATTTGAATTTAAAACACCCTCAACCATACTCAACATTACTCCTATATAGATTTTCATAACTTTGCTTCAAGGAGATTTAAAGATTATTTTTCTCATTCATATAGATTGATTAAAAAAAACTTTGTCCATATATATTTACTTACTCATAAAGATTTAGAGATTGATTTTCATAAAGTCATTATCAAAACCACTATTTTATTTTTCAAGAGTAAAATATCAATCTTCTCCTTTTTAATGATGACAAAACAAAAATAAAAATCAATGAATTCATCACTTTATCTCCCCCTTTTTGTCAAAATCAAAAAGATTAAATACTCCCCCTTTTTGGAACACACTGAGACTCCCCCTTAAACCAAGCACCACATAGAGATCATTTAACTATTGAAGAATGCAGTTAGATTTAAACATACATTAACAAGAGTAAAATGTCAATTCTTAAACATTCATTCAGAAAGTGATGATGTAATCCAACAAAACATATGATGAAAGCAACATTTAAGACTACTATGGTAAACATACACAAAGTAAGCATCTAAAAGTAAAGTAGAATGTATGATGAGGGAAGCATCTAAACATATGGAGAGATGGAGGAAGGAGAAGACTGAGCTGATGAATGAGAGGAAGCTGATGGAACAGATGGAAATGCAACAGGAGGAGGGTACTGAGCAGAAAGCATCTGAATCAGGTGTCCCATCTGAGATGAGAGATTTTCTTGCTGCTGATGGAGACTCTGCAAATCTAATCTGACCTCTTCTCTAAACTCAGTCAAACTAATTGCTTCAACTCTTGATATATCCAATTTTAAATCTCCCATCCCTTGAACTACTAGGTCATCTTGAGACTCAGGCTGAGATGAAGATGGTCCTTCTGATTTTCTCTTTTTCCTAGGATTCTCAGGTTTGTCAACCTTAACCCATTCTCCATCCTTACATGCATAGCCAATTCTAATGGCTGCCTTGTCATTAATGTGCTGAGAAGAGCTAAGATAAACTTTCTTGGCACTTTCCATTTGGCCCACTAAATTATCCAATAGTTCACTGATTGCCATACCATAGGGAAGTGACCTAGTCTTTGCCGAGAAGGATTCTATCATTAAGTTGATCATTAGTAGGCATAGATTTGGCTTTCTCTTAGCCTTAATGCATTGAAATAGCCACAAATCAAGTCTAGTAATTAGAGAAAAACTGCCACTCCTAGGGTAAATCATTTGACAACAAATGAGATGAAGAATTATAGTGTTCAAATCCATATATGTTGTGGCAGTGATTTTAGATGTAAGAGAGTCATCTCCTATGACTTCTTGACTAGCCTGAACATAATCTTGAGTCCAAGAAGCATAATTCTCACCCTCTAACAGAATTCCAAATCAATTATGAATTAGTGTCAAGGTAACTTCTAATGAGAATCCCCAATATTGGTCTTAAACTTTTTATCCGACTTTCTCTTATTATAGGTATTGTCTACATTTGAATAAAAAGCCCTAACAACATCTTCATATATGCATTGATGAAGCGTTAGGAAATCCCACTAGCCAAAGTCCTTAAACGTTTGAATATAGGGAAAACCAATGGATTCTAGAAACGTTAAGTCCAAATAACGACCTTCAAGGACTTCTCGAGACTCAAAGTGAATGGAATACCTTTCTTATTGTCCCTCAGAATTGAAAAGTTGGATTTGAGGCCTTGGTTGAGACGGTGGACAGCTTGAAGAGGCTGGTTCCTTTCCCTTGCCTTTGCCCTTGTCTGAATTCTTCATTTGTGCCATTTGAAAGTAAAAAATACAATCGAGAGAGAGAGAGTAAGATCGGTCGTGAGATATATCTGAGAGAATGAGTAAGAGAAAGAGCAAGATGCGATTGAGGATGCAAAAGAAGTAGATAGAGGAGAGTTTGGCAGTCAGAGAGAGAGAACAATTGGTCACAACAAAGGTTAGGGTTTAAAATGAAAATCGACAATCGCCCGTTCTTTAAATAGGCAGATCTAAATAGTCGACAGAATTGAGAGGCATAGTCGACTATTATAGCAAGAATCTAGGATATAGTCGACAGACACTGAGGTGCTGTTGACAGATTGGGTTTAAAATATAACGCATAGTCGACTAGGGATGAATCTTCTGTTGACTATCTTGGCAATCTCATATCACTTTAGTCGATAAAGACATGAAATCTGTCGACTATACTGAAAAGAAAATTTTTACTTACAGAGATGTGCCCAACATCACTTATAAATTTTGGCCCAAATGCATTCTTATCAATAAATTATTTCATTTATTTGACAGATTGAAAGCTTGGCCTTATCAAATATATGAACAAGAATTAGTAAATTAAATACCACATACTCACTCATGTTATAATTAATCCCAGTTCACTCCTAAAATATTCAAATTTTTCTCTATCAAGGGGCTTTGTAAAAATATCTGCTATTTGATGATTAGTATTTATGAATTCAAGACTTATGTCTCATTTTTTAACACGGTCTCTAATGAAGTGATGTTTTACTTTTATGTGTTTAGTTCTTGCATGAAACACTGGATTTCTTGTTAAAGCTATAACACTAGTATTGTCACATTTTATTGGGATGCTTTGAAGTCTTATGCCATAGTCTTCTACTGGATATTTAATTCGCAATAATTGAGCACAACAATTACCAGCTACAACATATTTAGCCTCAGTAGATGATAAAGCTACTGTATTTTGTTTCCTACTTGACCAAGATACTAAGTGACTGCACTCTCACCCTGCAATTAAAACACAAAACAAAACACAATAAAAATTTTATATTTTATTTATTTATTTAGGCGAGAGGTTTATACTCGTCAGTGTACGAGTGCAGTTGTAGTTCAAATTTAAATTTATACTTTCTGGATAAGTCCAGGTCGTCCACTGAGAGATTTATTTATGGCAAAAGAAAAAAAAGAATGTCACACACACGCACACGCATTTAGATGGATTGATAACATGATTTTTTTAGATAACAAATACTAGAAAATAAAGCAAGACAGAAGTTGAAATAAATACTAAACGTGAGAATATGAAATTGGAAAGTACTTGAGTTAAGACAATTTCAGTGCCAACCCGTTGATTCCCAAATATTAGCATAAAAGATTAGCAACATTAATTTAATTTCAGATATGAGGATTTGTTATTAAATGCAATTAAAGATAATGATAGCTCTAGTTTAAGCAATCCCCATACATGATATGCGGGATTCTAATTTAAGAAACTACCATAAATTCAATTACAATTAATACATAAAACAACTAAATTAATCATCCGGGTTTGGGTATGATAGCGTTTCCAGTTCTAGTAACTCTCATGCGTGACATGAAAGCTCTAAGTTAGGCTTACGCTCCAATCCAAACCTAGTGATTTTTCAATAATCAAAACACACTCATATTGAAGTTTAAACCAATGTTACTCATTTAAAGCGTAGCTTTCTTTGGGAATCATTGGCGTTAGACATTGTCCTTGCCTTAACTCAAGATTAGATTTAGCTACTCATCTCTATTAAATTAATTGACAACAATTTAAATGACATAATTTAAATAACAGAATTTAAATGACAGGAATTAAAATAGAAGAAACTAACCGGCCATTTAGGCGGTAGATAATTAAAATACAAGAATTAAAATTGCAAGAATTTAAAGGCAAGAAACTAACCGTCCATTTAGGCGGTGAACAATTAAAATACAAGAATGAAAATTGCAGAAATTTAAAGGCACAAATTAACCGGCCATTTAGGCGGTGAATAATAAAGTAATAATAAATGACATAAGAATTTAAAAGAAGAAAGGAAGGAAGTAAGATCACAAGAGAGAATACTAAAGAAAAGGGGAAAGAACAAGAACAATTCTCAAAGAGAGAATTATAAGGAAACAACTAAACTTTGATTCAAGAATAATAATCACACTTACAAATGCAATCAAGTGATCTATTTATAGGCCACAAGATGCAATACAAACCACACAATTTCAATTATTCAACTAGACATAATTATATCTAATGGGCACTCACACACTTAAAGTTAAATGGATTTTAGCTATAATACACACCTAATATTAAATGGATTTTAGCTAAAATACATACCTAATAAAGCATTCATAAAGTTAAATGGATTTTAGCTATAATATCCACCTAATAGTTAAGTGGATTTTAGCTAAAAAACACACCTAATAAAGCTCTCACATAAAAAATAAAAATAGATTTCTATAAATTGATTTTTAATCTTCATTAGGATTAAAAATAATCCTTGGGCCTTCTCCAAATAATATCTTCCATGGGTTGCTCAAATTGGGCCTTAATTCTTCATGGGCTTAAATTCTTCATGGACTTTAATTTTTCATGTGCTTGATTTCTTCATGGACTTGAATTCTTCATGGGCTTGATTTCTCCATGGGTTTGATTTCTTCATGGACTTGATTTCTTCATGGACTTTAAGTCTTCATGGGCTTTAATTCTTCATGCCTAAAAAAAATAAAAATAATTTAATATTATTAATAAATTATATATTATATATATGTATTACACATGGCACATATATATATATATATTATATTATATTATATATATTACATGAATGCATATAATGATGTATATGTATTATATATAATTTTATATATTATTATTATTATTATTAAATTTTACTTTAAAATTTCATTTCATTCATTTTTCAATTTAAACTTGCATATAACCATAAAATATATATTAATATCTAATTTAAACTATTTTTAAGATCAAAAGAAGGATATAATTATAACAAAATTTTTATAAAATTAACCACTAATCATACCCCCCAACTTAAACATTGCTAGTCCCTTAGCAATCAGATTATACACCTGCCAAACTTTATTCACAATAACTGTATGAATGTAAAAATTTCAAATTCGAAACCGAAATGCATAAAATTAAATAAATAATTTAGCATTCTAAATCAGATTTTTGGTTAAAGGTCATACAATCTCAGGAATGGAAATTAGGATAACCAACACACAGACTTACTCCCTCGAAGTTTTGACTTCAAATCTTACTATGGATTTTCTCTCCAATAAAAAGGATTCCTCAGGTGTACACACAAGGGGGTGCACCGTTATAAGAGTAAATGCAGAACAAGTTCAAAACTCGGTGCCATCCCAAATACAAGGAACGTATTTTCATGAAAGAATAAGAAAATTGACATAGCTTCATGATTGGAATAATGCTCTAGATGAGTAACTTCTGAATTTAAACATGATTCCCTACTCCAAACTCGAATTCTGAGATCACATGATTTATAGCATCAAAAGGGACCAGACTGGGCTGTAATGGGGCTATAAGGTTAATACGGGTTGTCAAAGAAAAGGTAGAGTGTGCAAATGGTGTGTTGGGATTTTTTTTTTTTTTTTTTAGCATTCATTTTGAAACAGTTATGCTGAATAACTAAGAGAATTTGTCCCATTTTTTTTCACTTTTTTTTTTCTTTTTTTTTTCTTTTTTTTTCTTTTTCTTTTTAAATATGAAAATAGATAAACAGACTAATTCCCAAAATCACACCAGATTGGATAAAATTCATATGGTTATGGGTTAAACAAGGGTAACGAAAGAAGTTGTACTACAAATGGCTCAAATGGGCTAACAAGAGGTTGATTTAAAAAAATAGGCTCAAAATGAAAGAAATTGATCCCCTTATCATGCTTCTCAGTCATCTAATTCATAGTTTGAAACCAGTCAAATTCATCCGCTATCATACTAAACATTCAAAGCGAATTGATATTTTGAAGCCATTGAAAAGATAAGATAAACAAGAGAGCATATTTAGAGTAAGTGTTATTTCACTCAGAATTAACGGTTATTAGGCTCAAACACTTGCTTGGGTAATAGTCTCCACTTCTGTTGAGGGATCATACAGTGTACTAATCAGCTAATTACTGTTACCTTTGACTTTATGACCGATAACCAATTTCTAAATTTTGAATCCCTGATGAATGTAAATTACTTATTCTCATGCATAAACGTTTTCAAATGAGAAATCAATGCATTCATGTTTCGTATTGCAAACTTAACCGGCTATCAGTGCATAACTTTAAAGCTTTAGGAATAGCATTATTTAAAACACATAATAATTTTTTTTTTTTTATAAGAGTAGATAAAGACAATCAATTCCCACAAGACTACAAACTAGTAATTACAAACTCACAGTTAAATATAAACCAGATGATTCATGACTAGACCTTACACCCCCCAACTTGAATTGCAGTAATAAATCAGGGTTGTTAGGAATACCTGTAACTCCACAAGTCCATAGATTTGCTGTGAACTGCTAAAACTTAAACAACAAATGAGCACACCATATAGATATATATTTATATTTTCACACCAAAATAAAAATTTCATGCAAGTCATAAGATAAGCAAAATGCGTCTCAAGAGTACAAAAAGTACTCCTTACTCAGCCATCTTATCAAAGACTTTGCTAACAACATTCCACAGTTTTGTTTTTTTTTGTTTTTTTTTTTTTTCAAGAACACAACCAAAAAAATCCTGCAAGTTGTACAATAACTAGATGCGTCTCAAGAGTACAAAAAGTACTCCTTACTCAGCCATCTTAATAAAGAGCATTTCTCACAGTGATAAATCTAAATTAATCGGACCCCTTGGGCGCTTGTTACTAATTGCCTTAGACCAGTCTATCCGAGGCTCATGAGGATCGTACTGTGGAACATAAGCATGTAATTTCTCTAACAGCTTATCAATGGTGGATGCAGAAATGAGAATCTTTCTTGCTGAACGAGAAATGAACTGTTGGTCCACAGCCTGATCAAGAAAAGAGAGTAACCCATCGAAAAAATGGTTAACATTTAAAAGTCCAATGGGTTTGGTATGGAGATTACTCTTGGCCCAGGAGATTATACAAAAGATTTCTTCAAGTGTTCCAAAACCTCCTGGTAAAGCAATGAAGGCATCTGACTGATAAATCTTACAAGCCATGCGCTCAGACATAGAAGTCGTTTCTATAAGTTGACCGCGTGTAATCCCGGAAATATGTGGTTCAGCTAAAGGGATTGGCATTATACCTACCACAGATGAATTTCCAAGATGTACAGCTTGTGAAACATAACCATTCAATCCACGACTTCCCCCTCCATATACCAAATTAATTTTTTTCTCTCCTAATTTTTTACCAAGTTCGTTCGCTGCAAGTGCGTAACAAATATCACTCCCAAGTTGAGAGCCACAAAGTACACATATGGTTTTAATTTGACGAACGAACTGCCCTTCCATGTTTGTTTCTTTTGTATGTCCTGAAAAGAAGTTTGGAGATCAAAAGTAGCTATACAACAATTCAACAAGAAATAAATACAAACAAAAATCTTGCGTATATATAAGTAGTTGTGATTGTGGCTCACATCTTCCTCTGGTTTTACGTCCAGAAACGGCTTAAACACTTTCTATGAAGTGGGGATAAGCTTCCCATCCAATTTTCTTATAGATTGGCAAACAGGGTCGTTTTTAGTCAGATTCCCAAGACTATAGCGTTGGTGGTCACTTCTGAACTGGGTCCATAAAGCAAGAAGTTCTCTTTGCACTATTCCACACGGATGCGTCTCAAGAGTCAATCGGATATCATCCAGAGACTCCTTACTCAGTCCATCCTTTATGAAACTAATTTTATCTTCTCGATTTATGGACGTAAACCCCACAGATTTGCATCGTGTGTTACAGGTCCATCGAGCACATTTGTAACAACCATTCACTCTTTTCGCTCTTCTTTTCTTCGCAAAACTACTCTTCCCTAAGCCTGGAAAATGCTTAAAACTAGGTGAAGTTTCACCAGCTAATCGAACTTTTGCTTCGATCAGCCAACGAATATCTTCAGGGATGTTATTAAGCATCAACAACCTAAGTCTTTCACACCTAGCAACATAAATTTTTTTCAAATCATTCTGCGGGAGAGATGGATAGTACTTGTGAATTTTTGAGAGATAAAGATCCATTTTTTTTTTTTTTTTAACTATACTAAGAAAAAAAAAGTAAAGAACTATAAACTTTACAAAAGGGATGAGAGTACCTGATCGGAGAATAACACAAAAGAGAGAAGATTGAGCTCAAGAAGGGTGGCTTGCCTTATACAGATATGGAGTCTCTTATAGAGCAATGACCATCACTATTTTACACTCGGCTTGAGGCATGCCATAATTACAGGGTTATGCTTGGCGTCTCTTTTTCAACGCTTGGTGCCTCATTTTTCAACATTTGGCAGTGTGCCTTATCCTTTATAGGGCAGTGTGATTGCACTGCCCAAGAAAAGATAGCTACCACCAGCGTCAATTCTGTCTCTCTCAATTCAAATTTTTTTTTTATTATTTTATTATTTTAATTAATTTTTTTTATTCTTATTCTTATTATTATTATTATTATTGATTTTTTTTTTTTTTAATAAATGTTTTGTTTTAGGGGCCCAATAAAATCATACATACCACACAAGACAATATTATCGAGTCTAACAAAATTATTTGCACAATAGATCAGTTTCAAACACCAATAAAATCAAGTACACCTTACCCCCCAACTTAAATTGCGCATTGTCCTCAATCGACAATAAAAGGATAGAAGATAGGCATACCTGGTGGTCTTCAATGCATGAACTCGTATGCAAAAAAAATTTTATTTAGACTGCACACAGAGAAACACTATTTGAATCAAAGTTAATTAAGTAATGCAGAAAATGAACAACTTATATATATAATTCTTTATTATTTTATTTTATTTTTTTCTTTTTTTTATTTAATTTTATTATTTTTTTTATTTTTTTTTCAGATCTATAAACATCCATTTAACCAAAATGGAAAGGTGGTCTTTTAACGTCAGATTCCCAGACGATAGGAAACTTTCCCTACTCATCAGATGATGATGGATCATCTAAATCCACAACTCCTTCATTCTCCTCAACACTACCCTGGTATGGTTTCAACCTATGACCATTGACTGTTAGAAGCTGTCCTGACTCCGGATTTTCTATCTCAAATGCCCCATATCCTGAGATGGACTTGATTACAAAGGGGCCGACCCATCGAGACTTCAATTTTCCTGGGAATAGATGCAATCGAGAATCATACAAGAGTACCCGTTGCCCTACCTGAAAGCTTTTTCGAATGATGTGCCGATCATGTAACTCTTTCATGCGAACCTTGGCCAATCGTGCATTTTCAAATGCTTCATTCCGAATTTCCTCAAGTTCATTCAATTGGAGCTTCCTGGATAAGCCTGCTTCAGTTAGACTCTTGTTGATCTTATGAATTGCCCAATATGCTTTATGCTCAATTTCCACCGGCAGATGACAAGATTTACCGTATACTAGCCTATAGGGAGACATTCCCAAAATTGTTTTGTAAGCTGTTCTGTATGCCCAAAGAGCGTCTACTAGTCTTAAGGACCAATCCTTACGATTAGCAGCAACAGTCTTTTCCAATATGCGCTTAATCTCCCTATTGGCTAGCTCGGCTTGACCATTGGTTTGGGGATGGTATGGTGTTGCAACTTTATGCAGTACACCATATTTCTTCATTAATCCTGCCACTACTTTATTACAAAAATGGGAACCCCCATCACTGATGATTGCTCGTGGCATCCCAAATCGACTGAATATATTTTCTTTCAAAAATTTCACGACAGTCCTATGGTCATTTGTTCTGGCCGGGATTGCTTCTACCCATTTGGACACATAGTCAACAGCAAGTAAGATGTATTCATGACCAAATGAATTGACAAATGGGCCCATAAAATCCATACCCCAACAGTCAAAAACTTCTAACACTTGGATCGGATGTAATGGCATCATGTTTCTCCTTGACAGACTTCCTAACCTTTGACATCGATCACAATTTGAACAGAACTTGTACACATCCTTGAACAGTGTTGGCCAATAAAATCCACTCTGAAAAATTTTTGCAACTGTTTTCTTGACAGAAAAATGGCCTCCACATGCAAGAGTATGACTGAAATTGATGACACTTTGTTGCTCATGATCGGGTATGCATCTACGGATGATTTGGTCAGGACAATACTTGAAGAGGTAGGGCTCATCCCAAAAGAATGTTCTGACTTTTCTGAAGAATTTATGCCTATCTTGCTTACTCCAATGGTCTGGGATCAGACCAGTTGCCAGGTAGTTCGCAATGTCGGCATACCAAGGGACAACAGATGATGCACGAATAACATTCACTTTAAACAGTTGCTCATCAGGGAAATTGTCATGAATTGGTTCATCAAATTGTGTGAGATCTTGACTTGGAATCCTTGACAAATGGTCAGCCACCACATTTTCTACTCCCTTCTTGTCTCTGATTTCAATGTTGAACTCTTGCAGGAGTAAGATCCATCGGAGCAGACGGGGTTTTGCATCTTGCTTTGTGAACAAATACTTCAGAGCAGCGTGATCAGTAAAAATGATCACTAGTGACCCTACGAGGTAAGATCGAAACTTGTCCAGGGCAAAGACAACTGCTAGTAACTCTTTCTCTGTAGTGGTGTAATTCTTTTGTGCCTCATTAAGAGTTTTGCTAGCATAATATATCACATGAGGTTTCTTATCCTTCCTCTGCCCTAACACAGCTCCTACCGCATAATCACTAGCATCGCACATAAGTTCAAACGGGAGGGACCAATCAGGGGACTGAATGATAGGTGCTGAAATGAGTGCATCTTTCAATTTATCAAAAGCATTTTGACAGGCAGGACTCCATTCAAACGGAACATCTTGAGACAACAAATGGCACAAGGGTCTTGTTATGGTGCTAAAGGAAGCAATGAATCTCCTATAAAACCCTGCATGTCCCAAAAAACTTCTGATGTCTTTCACATTCCTAGGGATGGGGAGTTTTTGAATTGTTTCAATTTTTGACCTGTCTACCTCCATCCCCCTAGATGAAACGATGTGCCCCAAGACTATGCCCTGTTTCACCATGAAGTGACATTTTTCCCAATTGAGTATCAGATTTGTTTCCTCACATCTTGCTAAAACCTTTTTCAGATTCTCCAAACAGGCCTCAAAGTTACTTCCATAAACAGAAAAGTCATCCATAAATACTTCAACAATCTGCTCAACCATTTCACTGAAAATGCTCATCATACACCTTTGAAAGGTGGCTGGAGCATTGCATAACCCAAATGGCATGCGCCTGTATGCAAATGTCCCAAATGGACATGTGAAAGTTGTCTTCTCTTGATCTTCTAGTGCAATTTCTATCTGATTGTACCCTGAGTAGCCATCTAAGAAACAATAGTAGGCTTGGCCTGCTATTCTCTCCAGAACTTGATCCAAGAAAGGCAAAGGAAAATGATCTTTCCTTGTCACAGAATTGAGCTTTCTATAATCAATGCACATACGCCATCCTGTCTGGATGCGCGTGGGAATCAGTTCATTGTTCTCATTTTTTACAACAGTGACTCCAGACTTTTTGGGTACTACCTGTGTTGGACTTACCCACTTAGAATCAGAGATTGGGTAAATTATTTCAGCATCCAATAGCTTAAGCACTTCTTTTCTGACAACTTCTTTCATGTTGGGATTTAATCTCCTTTGCATTTGCCTAACTGGTTTTGCTCCTTCTTCCAAGAATATCTTATGAGTACAGATCAAAGGGCTAATACCTTGCAAATCTGAAATGGTCCATCCTAATGACTTCCTGTGTGCTTTTAGAACTTTTATCAGTTGTTGCTCTTGCTGAGGTGTCAAACTTGAAGAGATCACCACTGGGAATGCTTCCCCTTCTCCTAGAAAGACATATTTCAAATCACTGGGCAATGGCTTTCTCTCAGGCGTGGACTGATGGCTATCAGGAGCCATGAGCTTACTGTCCAAGTTCCTTAATGGCTCTAAACCAGGCATCCATGTAGGCTTCTCACTTTCTTTGCTTATGACTTCCACTTCTTTTATTTCTTCGAGATCTTGATTTCCTTCTTTGGGTCTTCTCATGAACTCTTCAAAACAGTCATTGGTCAGTGTTTGGATCAAGTCTACCTCCTCCACTTCACTCTCAGTGTCCTGATGTTTGGCTACCCTAAAGATATTCATTTCTACAGTCATGTTCCCAAAAGATAGCTTTAACACACCATTCCTACAGTTGATGATGGCATTTGATGTGGCAAGGAATGGTCGACCTAAGATGACTGGCACAGGAGGTTGAGGCCCCTGATGCGGCTGGGTGTCCAAAACGATGAAGTCCACTGGAAAGTAGAACTTATCGATTTGTACCAGAACATCCTCCACAATTCCTCGTGGAACTTTGACTGATCGATCAGCCAGCTGAAGGGTCACTCTAGTGGGTTTAAGCTCACCTAATCCCAACTGTTGATACACACTGTATGGCAACAAATTGACACTAGCTCCTAAATCCAAGAGTGCCCGATCAACCTTTTGACTTCCTATGATGCATGTAATGGTTGGACAGCCTGGATCTTTGTATTTGGGAGGAGTTTTCAATTGGAGAATGGCGCTGACTTGTTCAGTCAAGAATGCCTTTTCATGCACATTTGTTTTCCTTTTGACAGTGCACAGATCTTTCAAAAACTTTGCATATGAAGGTGTTTGTTTGATTGCATCCAACAGCGGGATGTTGATTCTCACTTGCTTAAACACTTCATATATATCTGCATTTTGTTGCTCTTTTTTCAAATGATTCAACCTTTGTGGAAAAGGTGGTTTGGGCCTGTATTGAATTTCTTTCTCATCTTCTTTTTGTTTTTCATTTTTCTCATTTTTTTCATCGGTGGATTCATGATCTTTTGGTTCTTTTTCTTCATCAACATGTTGGTTTATCCTAGGATCAGTTGGTTTCTCAATTATTCTTCCACTTCTTAGGGCAGTCACTGCTTGCACTTGTTCATGAGTGTTGGTTTCACTATTTGAAGCTTCTACCTGGTTGGTTTGCCTAATTGGGTTAGGATTAGTTTGGGATGGAAACCTCCCGGGTTCTCTCACACTCAATGTTTGTGTTATCTTGGTCAACTGGCTCCTAATGTCTTCTATGGCTCTGTTTGTTTGGTCTTGATTTTTGACAAGCTGAGCAACCTGATTATTGATACCTGTTTGACTTTGGATGAACTGGTGCAAGGTATCTTCCAAAGATCTCCTATGAGGAGGTTGGTAAGTATTGGATGAAGAACCTTGATTTTGTTGGAAGGTATGTTGTTGTGTAGGGAAGGGAGGTTGAGAATGATTTCCAGAATCATTTCTCCAAGAAAAATTGGGGTGATTTCTATTATTGGGATGGTATGAATTGTAGTTCTGATTATTCCCATAATAGGCTCCACTCTGATTTTGATTTTGTCTCCCCTCAAAGTTGTGTGAATGATTGTTGTTAGTCTGCCCATACAATACCTCCTTGAAAGCAGGTAGGGTAGGACATTCTTCAGTTGAATGATCTGTTGCATCACACACAGCACACTTTACTTCCACTTGATTAACAGATTGCACCTTTTTGGGTTGCATGTTTTCAACTTTCTTTGTTAAAGCAGTTAATCTTGCATTTAAATCGTCACTCTCACTCAGTTGGTATCTCCCTCTAGGTTGTGGATTTTCTCTTGAATCAAGAGCAGATGTTGGACCAACTTCCCAGTTCCTTGTATTCTCAGCCAATGTGTCAAAGAAGTGGAAAGCTTCTTCTGGAGTCTTCTCATAGAATTCTCCATTGCACATTGTAGAAACTAGCATTTTCAATTGGGGAGTGAGTGAATCATGAAAGAAACTGACCACTCTCCATTGCTCAAAAGCATGGTGCGGACAAGTGTGAAGAAGGTCTTTAAACCTTTCCCACGCTTGCGCAAAACTCTCATTTGGTTTACAGGCAAAGTTCATGATTTGTCTTTGAAGAGTAGCAGTTCTGTTGGCAGGGAAGTATTTTTTTAAGAAAGTTGTTTGCATTTCTCTCCAAGTTCCTATAGATCTAGGTGGGAGAGTGCTTAACCATATTTTTGCCTTATCTTTCAGTGAGAATGGAAAGAGTTTTAATCTTATGACATCCTCATTTGCTGTATGGTCCATGCAAGTGCTACATACTTCCTCAAATTCTTTCATATGAGTATATGGATTTTCAGAATCCATGCCATGAAAAGTTGGCAACAATTGGATTGTGCTAGGTTTGAAGTTAAACCTATGATGATTGATGGGAAGAATAATGCATGAGGGGGTTGTCTGCCTAGGAGGATGAAGATACTCCCTAAGAGGTCTGATCATCTCCTGATCAATGGGATCAGGGTCACCGTGGTCACTACCACGTGCAGACATGTTCTGTGGAAGTGGCATGTTCTCATTGTGTTGAGACATGAGTGACTGATTTTCTACAGTTTTACCTGACCTAAGTATCATACACTATGCAAAAATAAAAATAAAGTAAAAAGAAACAGAGTTACCGAATTTATCAGGAGATGCTTCTTCTTATATTTTGTTTTTCCTTTTTGTTTTTGCCTCAATCTCCCCGGCAACGGCGCCAAAATTTGACTGCACTCTCACCCTGCAATTAAAACACAAAACAAAACACAATAAAAATTTTATATTTTATTTATTTATTTAGGCGAGAGGTTTATACTCGTCAGTGTACGAGTGCAGTTGTAGTTCAAATTTAAATTTATACTTTCTGGATAAGTCCAGGTCGTCCACTGAGAGATTTATTTATGGCAAAAGAAAAAAAAAGAATGTCACACACACGCACACGCATTTAGATGGATTGATAACATGATTTTTTTAGATAACAAATACTAGAAAATAAAGCAAGACAGAAGTTGAAATAAATACTAAACGTGAGAATATGAAATTGGAAAGTACTTGAGTTAAGACAATTTCAGTGCCAACCCGTTGATTCCCAAATATTAGCATAAAAGATTAGCAACATTAATTTAATTTCAGATATGAGGATTTGTTATTAAATGCAATTAAAGATAATGATAGCTCTAGTTTAAGCAATCCCCATACATGATATGCGGGATTCTAATTTAAGAAACTACCATAAATTCAATTACAATTAATACACAAAACAACTAAATTAATCATCCGGGTTTGGGTATGATAGCGTTTCCAGTTCTAGTAACTCTCATGCGTGACATGAAAGCTCTAAGTTAGGCTTACGCTCCAATCCAAACCTAGTGATTTTTCAATAATCAAAACACACTCATATTGAAGTTTAAACCAATGTTACTCATTTAAAGCGTAGCTTTCTTTGGGAATCATTGGCGTTAGACATTGTCCTTGCCTTAACTCAAGATTAGATTTAGCTACTCATCTCTATTAAATTAATTGACAACAATTTAAATGACATAATTTAAATAACAGAATTTAAATGACAGGAATTAAAATAGAAGAAACTAATCGGCCATTTAGGCGGTAGATAATTAAAATACAAGAATTAAAATTGCAAGAATTTAAAGGCAAGAAACTAACCGTCCATTTAGGCGGTGAACAATTAAAATACAAGAATGAAAATTGCAGAAATTTAAAGGCACAAATTAACCGGCCATTTAGGCGGTGAATAATAAAGTAATAATAAATGACATAAGAATTTAAAAGAAGAAAGGAAGGAAGTAAGATCACAAGAGAGAATACTAAAGAAAAGGGGAAAGAACAAGAACAATTCTCAAAGAGAGAATTATAAGGAAACAACTAAACTTTGATTCAAGAATAATAATCACACTTACAAATGCAATCAAGTGATCTATTTATAGGCCACAAGATGCAATACAAACCACACAATTTCAATTATTCAACTAGACATAATTATATCTAATGGGCACTCACACACTTAAAGTTAAATGGATTTTAGCTATAATACACACCTAATATTAAATGGATTTTAGCTAAAATACATACCTAATAAAGCATTCATAAAGTTAAATGGATTTTAGCTATAATATCCACCTAATAGTTAAGTGGATTTTAGCTAAAAAACACACCTAATAAAGCTCTCACATAAAAAATAAAAATAGATTTCTATAAATTGATTTTTAATCTTCATTAGGATTAAAAATAATCCTTGGGCCTTCTCCAAATAATATCTTCCATGGGTTGCTCAAATTGGGCCTTAATTCTTCATGGGCTTAAATTCTTCATGGACTTTAATTTTTCATGTGCTTGATTTCTTCATGGACTTGAATTCTTCATGGGCTTGATTTCTCCATGGGTTTGATTTCTTCATGGACTTGAATTCTTCATGGACTTTAAGTCTTCATGGGCTTTAATTCTTCATGCCTAAAAAAAATAAAAATAATTTAATATTATTAATAAATTATATATTATATATATGTATTACACATGGCACATATATATATATATATATATTATATTATATTATATATATTACATGAATGCATATAATGATGTATATGTATTATATATAATTTTATATATTATTATTATTATTATTAAATTTTACTTTAAAATTTCATTTCATTCATTTTTCAATTTAAACTTGCATATAACCATAAAATATATATTAATATCTAATTTAAACTATTTTTAAGATCAAAAGAAGGATATAATTATAACAAAATTTTTATAAAATTAACCACTAATCATACCCCCAACTTAAACATTGCTAGTCCCTTAGCAATCAGATTATACACCTGCCAAACTTTATTCACAATAACTGTATGAATGTAAAAATTTCAAATTCGAAACCGAAATGCATAAAATTAAATAAATAATTTAGCATTCTAAATCAGATTTTTGGTTAAAGGTCATACAATCTCAGGAATGGAAATTAGGATAACCAACACACAGACTTACTCCCTCGAAGTTTTGACTTCAAATCTTACTATGGATTTTCTCTCCAATAAAAAGGATTCCTCAGGTGTACACACAAGGGGGTGCACCGTTATAAGAGTAAATGCAGAACAAGTTCAAAACTCGGTGCTATCCCAAATACAAGGAACGTATTTTCATGAAAGAATAAGGAAATTGACATAGCTTCATGATTGGAATAATGCTCTAGATGAGTAACTTCTGAATTTAAACATGATTCCCTACTCCAAACTCGAATTCTGAGATCACATGATTTATAGCATCAAAAGGGACCAGACTGGGCTGTAATGGGGCTATAAGGTTAATACGGGTTGTCAAAGAAAAGGTAGAGTGTGCAAAGGGTGTGTTGGGATTTTTTTTTTTTTTTTTTAGCATTCATTTTGAAACAGTTATGCTGAATAACTAAGAGAATTTGTCCCATTTTTTTTCACTTTTTTTTTTCTTTTTTTTTTCTTTTTTTTTCTTTTTCTTTTAAATATGAAAATAGATAAACAGACTAATTCCCAAAATCACACCAGATTGGATAAAATTCATATGGTTATGGGTTAAACAAGGGTAACGAAAGAAGTTGTACTACAAATGGCTCAAATGGGCTAACAAGAGGTTGATTTAAAAAAATAGGCTCAAAATGAAAGAAATTGATCCCCCTATCATGCTTCTCAGTCATCTAATTCATAGTTTGAAACCAGTCAAATTCATCCGCTATCATACTAGACATTCAAAGCGAATTGATATTTTGAAGCCATTGAAAAGATAAGATAAACAAGAGAGCATATTTAGAGTAAGTGTTATTTCACTCAGAATTAACGGTTATTAGGCTCAAACACTTGCTTGGGTAATAGTCTCCACTTCTGTTGAGGGATCATACAGTGTACTAATCAGCTAATTACTGTTACCTTTGACTTTATGACCGATAACCAATTTCTAAATTTTGAATCCCTGATGAATGTAAATTACTTATTCTCATGCATAAACGTTTTCAAATGAGAAATCAATGCATTCATGTTTCGTATTGCAAACTTAACCGGCTATCAGTGCATAACTTTAAAGCTTTAGGAATAGCATTATTTAAAACACATAATAATTTTTTTTTTTTTTATAAGAGTAGATAAAGACAATCAATTCCCACAAGACTACAAACTAGTAATTACAAACTCACAGTTAAATATAAACCAGATGATTCATGACTAGACCTTACACCCCCCAACTTGAATTGCAGTAATAAATCAGGGTTGTTAGGAATACCTGTAACTCCACAAGTCCATAGATTTGCTGTGAACTGCTAAAACTTAAACAACAAATGAGCACACCATATAGATATATATTTATATTTTCACACCAAAATAAAAATTTCATGCAAGTCATAAGATAAGCAAAATGCGTCTCAAGAGTACAAAAAGTACTCCTTACTCAGCCATCTTATCAAAGACTTTGCTAACAACATTCCACAGTTTTGTTTTTTTTGTTTTTTTTTTTTTTCAAGAACACAACCAAAAAAATCCTGCAAGTTGTACAATAACTAGATGCGTCTCAAGAGTACAAAAAGTACTCCTTACTCAGCCATCTTAATAAAGAGCATTTCTCACAGTGATAAATCTAAATTAATCGGACCCCTTGGGCGCTTGTTACTAATTGCCTTAGACCAGTCTATCCGAGGCTCATGAGGATCGTACTGTGGAACATAAGCATGTAATTTCTCTAACAGCTTATCAATGGTGGATGCAGAAATGAGAATCTTTCTTGCTGAACGAGAAATGAACTGTTGGTCCACAGCCTGATCAAGAAAAGAGAGTAACCCATCGAAAAAATGGTTAACATTTAAAAGTCCAATGGGTTTGGTATGGAGATTACTCTTGGCCCAGGAGATTATACAAAAGATTTCTTCAAGTGTTCCAAAACCTCCTGGTAAAGCAATGAAGGCATCTGACTGATAAATCTTACAAGCCATGCGCTCAGACATAGAAGTCGTTTCTATAAGTTGACCGCGTGTAATCCCGGAAATATGTGGTTCAGCTAAAGGGATTGGCATTATACCTACCACAGATGAATTTCCAAGATGTACAGCTTGTGAAACATAACCATTCAATCCACGACTTCCCCCTCCATATACCAAATTAATTTTTTTCTCTCCTAATTTTTTACCAAGTTCGTTCGCTGCAAGTGCGTAACAAATATCACTCCCAAGTTGAGAGCCACAAAGTACACATATGGTTTTAATTTGACGAACGAACTGCCCTTCCATGTTTGTTTCTTTTGTATGTCCTGAAAAGAAGTTTGGAGATCAAAAGTAGCTATACAACAATTCAACAAGAAATAAATACAAACAAAAATCTTGCGTATATATAAGTAGTTGTGATTGTGGCTCACATCTTCCTCTGGTTTTACGTCCAGAAACGGCTTAAACACTTTCTATGAAGTGGGGATAAGCTTCCCATCCAATTTTCTTATAGATTGGCAAACAGGGTCGTTTTTAGTCAGATTCCCAAGACTATAGCGTTGGTGGTCACTTCTGAACTGGGTCCATAAAGCAAGAAGTTCTCTTTGCACTATTCCACACGGATGCGTCTCAAGAGTCAATCGGATATCATCCAGAGACTCCTTACTCAGTCCATCCTTTATGAAACTAATTTTATCTTCTCGATTTATGGACGTAAACCCCACAGATTTGCATCGTGTGTTACAGGTCCATCGAGCACATTTGTAACAACCATTCACTCTTTTCGCTCTTCTTTTCTTCGCAAAACTACTCTTCCCTAAGCCTGGAAAATGCTTAAAACTAGGTGAAGTTTCACCAGCTAATCGAACTTTTGCTTCGATCAGCCAACGAATATCTTCAGGGATGTTATTAAGCATCAACAACCTAAGTCTTTCACACCTAGCAACATAAATTTTTTTCAAATCATTCTGCGGGAGAGATGGATAGTACTTGTGAATTTTTGAGAGATAAAGATCCATTTTTTTTTTTTTTTTAACTATACTAAGAAAAAAAAAGTAAAGAACTATAAACTTTATAAAAGGGATGAGAGTACCTGATCGGAGAATAACACAAAAGAGAGAAGATTGAGCTCAAGAAGGGTGGCTTGCCTTATACAGATATGGAGTCTCTTATAGAGCAATGACCATCACTATTTTACACTCGGCTTGAGGCATGCCATAATTACAGGGTTATGCTTGGCGTCTCTTTTTCAACGCTTGGTGCCTCATTTTTCAACATTTGGCAGTGTGCCTTATCCTTTATAGGGCAGTGTGATTGCACTGCCCAAGAAAAGATAGCTACCACCAGCGTCAATTCTGTCTCTCTCAATTCAATTTTTTTTTTTTATTATTTTATTATTTTAATTAATTTTTTTTATTCTTATTCTTATTATTATTATTATTATTGATTTTTTTTTTTAATAAATGTTTTGTTTTAGGGGCCCAATAAAATCATACATACCACACAAGACAATATTATCGAGTCTAACAAAATTATTTGCACAATAGATCAGTTTCAAACACCAATAAAATCAAGTACACCTTACCCCCCAACTTAAATTGCGCATTGTCCTCAATCGACAATAAAAGGATAGAAGATAGGCATACCTGGTGGTCTTCAATGCATGAACTCGTATGCAAAAAATTTTTTATTTAGACTGCACACAGAGAAACACTATTTGAATCAAAGTTAATTAAGTAATGCAGAAAATGAACAACTTATATATATAATTCTTTATTATTTTATTTTATTTTTTTCTTTTTTTTATTTAATTTTATTATTTTTTTTATTTTTTTTTCAGATCTATAAACATCCATTTAACCAAAATGGAAATGTGGTCTTTTAACGTCAGATTCCCAGACGATAGGAAACTTTCCCTACTCATCAGATGATGATGGATCATCTAAATCCACAACTCCTTCATTCTCCTCAACACTACCCTGGTATGGTTTCAACCTATGACCATTGACTGTTAGAAGCTGTCCTGACTCCGGATTTTCTATCTCAAATGCCCCATATCCTGAGATGGACTTGATTACAAAGGGGCCGACCCATCGAGACTTCAATTTTCCTGGGAATAGATGCAATCGAGAATCATACAAGAGTACCCGTTGCCCTACCTGAAAGCTTTTTCGAATGATGTGCCGATCATGTAACTCTTTCATGCGAACCTTGGCCAATCGTGCATTTTCAAATGCTTCATTCCGAATTTCCTCAAGTTCATTCAATTGGAGCTTCCTGGATAAGCCTGCTTCAGTTAGACTCTTGTTGATCTTATGAATTGCCCAATATGCTTTATGCTCAATTTCCACCGGCAGATGACAAGATTTACCGTATACTAGCCTATAGGGAGACATTCCCAAAATTGTTTTGTAAGCTGTTCTGTATGCCCAAAGAGCGTCTACTAGTCTTAAGGACCAATCCTTACGATTAGCAGCAACAGTCTTTTCCAATATGCGCTTAATCTCCCTATTGGCTAGCTCGGCTTGACCATTGGTTTGGGGATGGTATGGTGTTGCAACTTTATGCAGTACACCATATTTCTTCATTAATCCTGCCACTACTTTATTACAAAAATGGGAACCCCCATCACTGATGATTGCTCGTGGCATCCCAAATCGACTGAATATATTTTCTTTCAAAAATTTCACGACAGTCCTATGGTCATTTGTTCTGGCCGGGATTGCTTCTACCCATTTGGACACATAGTCAACAGCAAGTAAGATGTATTCATGACCAAATGAATTGACAAATGGGCCCATAAAATCCATACCCCAACAGTCAAAAACTTCTAACACTTGGATCGGATGTAATGGCATCATGTTTCTCCTTGACAGACTTCCTAACCTTTGACATCGATCACAATTTGAACAGAACTTGTACACATCCTTGAACAGTGTCGGCCAATAAAATCCACTCTGAAAAATTTTTGCAACTGTTTTCTTGACAGAAAAATGGCCTCCACATGCAAGAGTATGACTGAAATTGATGACACTTTGTTGCTCATGATCGGGTATGCATCTACGGATGATTTGGTCAGGACAATACTTGAAGAGGTAGGGCTCATCCCAAAAGAATGTTCTGACTTTTCTGAAGAATTTATGCCTATCTTGCTTACTCCAATGGTCTGGGATCAGACAGTTGCCAGGTAGTTCGCAATGTCGGCATACCAAGGGACAACAGATGATGCACGAATAACATTCACTTTAAACAGTTGCTCATCAGGGAAATTGTCATGAATTGGTTCATCAAATTGTGTGAGATCTTGACTTGGAATCCTTGACAAATGGTCAGCCACCACATTTTCTACTCCCTTCTTGTCTCTGATTTCAATGTTGAACTCTTGCAGGAGTAAGATCCATCGGAGCAGACGGGGTTTTGCATCTTGCTTTGTGAACAAATACTTCAGAGCACAGCGTGATCAGTAAAAATGATCACTAGTGACCCTACGAGGTAAGATCGAAACTGTCCAGGGCAAAGACAACTGCTAGTAACTCTTTCTCTGTAGTGGTGTAATTCTTTTGTGCCTCATTAAGATTTTTGCTAGCATAATATATCACATGAGGTTTCTTATCCTTCCTCTGCCCTAACACAGCTCCTACCGCATAATCACTAGCATCGCACATAAGTTCAAACGGGAGGGACCAATCAGGGGACTGAATGATAGGTGCTGAAATGAGTGCATCTTTCAATTTATCAAAAGCATTTTGACAGGCAGGACTCCATTCAAACGGAACATCTTGAGACAACAAATGGCACAAGGGTCTTGTTATGGTGCTAAAGGAAGCAATGAATCTCCTATAAAACCCTGCATGTCCCAAAAAACTTCTGATGTCTTTCACATTCCTAGGGATGGGGAGTTTTTGAATTGTTTCAATTTTTGACCTGTCTACCTCCATCCCCCTAGATGAAACGATGTGCCCCAAGACTATGCCCTGTTTCACCATGAAGTGACATTTTTCCCAATTGAGTATCAGATTTGTTTCCTCACATCTTGCTAAAACCTTTTCAGATTCTCCAAACAGGCCTCAAAGTTACTTCCATAAACAGAAAAGTCATCCATAAATACTTCAACAATCTGCTCAACCATTTCACTGAAAATGCTCATCATACACCTTTGAAAGGTGGCTGGAGCATTGCATAACCCAAATGGCATGCGCCTGTATGCAAATGTCCAAATGGACATGTGAAAGTTGTCTTCTTCTTGATCTTCTAGTGCAATTTCTATCTGATTGTACCCTGAGTAGCCATCTAAGAAACAATAGTAGGCTTGCCTGCTATTCTCTCCAGAACTTGATCCAAGAAAGGCAAAGGAAAATGATCTTTCCTTGTCACAGAATTGAGCTTTCTATAATCAATGCACATACGCCATCCTGTCTGGATGCGCGTGGGAATCAGTTCATTGTTCTCATTTTTTTACAACAGTGACTCCAGACTTTTTGGTACTACCTGTGTTGGACTTACCCACTTAGAATCAGAGATTGGGTAAATTATTTCAGCATCCAATAGCTTAAGCACTTCTTTTCTGACAACTTCTTTCATGTTGGGATTTAATCTCCTTTGCATTTGCCTAACTGGTTTTGCTCCTTCTTCCAAGAAATCTTATGAGTACAGATCAAAGGGCTAATACTTGCAAATCTGAAATGGTCCATCCTAATGACTTCCTGTGTGCTCTGAACTGATCAGTGTTGCTCTTGCTGAGGTGTCAAACTTGAAGAGATCACCACTGGGAATGCTTCCCCTTCTCCTAGAAAGACATATTTCAAATCACTGGGCAATGGCTTTCTCTCAGGCGTGGACTGATGGCTATCAGGAGCCATGAGCTTACTGTCCAAGTTCCTTAATGGCTCTAAACCAGGCATCCATGTAGGCTTCTCACTTTCCTTTGCTTATGACTTCCACTTCTTTTATTTCTTCGAGATCTTGATTTCCTTCTTTGGGTCTTCTCATGAACTCTTCAAACACAGTCATTGGTCAGTGTTTGGATCAAGTCTACCTCCCTCCACTTCACTCTCAGTGTCCTGATGTTTGGCTACCCTAAAGATATTCATTTCTAAGTCATTTCCCAAAAGATAGCTTTAACACACCATTCCTACAGTTGATGATGCATTTGATGTGGCAAGGAATGGTCGACCTAAGATGACTGGCACAGGAGGTTGAGGCCCCTGATGCGGCTGGGTGTCCAAAACGATGAAGTCCACTGGAAAGTAGAACTTATCGATTTGTACCAGAACATCCTCCACAATTCCTCGTGGAACTTTGTGACATGATCGATCAGCCAGCTGAAGGGTCACTCTAGTGTTTAAGCTCACCTAATCCCAACTGTTGATACACACTGTATGGCAACAAATTGACACTAGCTCCTAAATCCAAGAGAGCCCAATCAACCTTTGACTTCCAATGATGCATGTAATGGTTGACAGCCTGGATCTTTGTATTTGGAGGAGTTTTCCAATTGGAGAATGGCGCTGACTTTTTCAGTCAAGAATGCCTTTTCATGCACATTTGTTTTCCTTTTGACAGTGCACAGATCTTTCAAAAACTTTGCATATGAAGGTGTTTGTTTGATTGCATCCACAGCGGGATGTTGATTCTCACTATCTTAAACACTTCATATATATCTGCATTTTGTTGCTCTTTTTTCAAATGATTCAACCTTTGTGGAAAAGGTGGTTTGGGCCTGTATTGAATTTCTTTCTCATCTTCTTTTTTATTTTTCTTTTTCTCATTTTTTTCATTTTTTTCATCGGTGGATTTCATGATCTTTTGTTCTTTTTCTTCATCAACATGTTGGTTTATCCTAGGATCAGTTGGTTTCTCAATTATTCTTCCACTTCTTAGGGCAGTCACTGCCGTGCACTTGTTCATGATTGTTGGTTTCACTATTTAAGCTTCTAACCTGGTTGGTTTGCCTAATTGGGTTAGATTATTTTGGGATGGAAACCTCCCGGGTTCTCTCACACTCAATGTTTGTGTTATCTTGGTCAACACTGGCTCCTAATGTCTTCTATGGCTCTGTTTGTTTGGTCCTTGATTTTGACAAGCTGAGCAACCTGATTATTGATACCAGTTTGACTTTGGATGAACTGGTGCAAGGTATCTTCCAAAGATCTCCTATGAGGAGGTTGGTAAGTATTGGATGAAGAACCTTGATTTTGTTGGAAGGTATGTTGTTGTGTAGGGAAGGGAGGTTGAATAATGATTTCCAGAATCATTTCTCCAAGAAAAATGGGG